>NC_089750.1:56084444-56086944 GCF_040412425.1 Macrobrachium rosenbergii
CATACAATAGTAAATGGTCAAATGTGAATTTGACCTTGGTTTTAAAATTCATGGTTATTTCTAGATACTTTTACGCCTACACACACACATATATATATATATATATATATATATATATATATATATATATATATATATATATATATATATATATATATATATATATATATATATATATATATGTAAGTATGTATATACGTATGTTGCGTCTAGTATGTATATATGTATGTAAGCGTGTGCGTACGTGTTGATTACATTACTATAAATGAATGGCTAACACAACCTTCAAATAATTACTAGCCGCAGTCCTTCACAACTGTAGAGGGATGGATTATAGTACTCTTATACGGACTTGCATCACGTCACGGACACTCAAATAATGAATTACTGACATGGGTGTAAGTCCCCTTTTGAAATAAAAGCGACATGTTAGGCAAACATAACAATTTCCAACGATGAGTAAATTATTACAACAACAACACAACCAGCAATTCTATCTTGAATACGTAGTTTATGATACTCAGAAAATTCTGTCATTAAATAATATAAATAAGTTCGATTTCCCATCTTTTTTTGTTATAAAGGATTCTGTTGAAAATGGAGTCAATAATCCTTTAACTATGCTAATTTTTTCTCATTACTTATTAAAATGAGTTTTCTCATTCCATAATAAAAGTGTTACGTCAAGGTAATTATAAAAAAATGGTTTTACTTTATCATAATGAGAGAGCTATATTTAATTTGTTTATGTATAAATGTAAATTTTTGACTAATGATCAATTAGACTAATTGGCATGTTTCTCAGTATCGCTTTGATTTTGTAAATATATAAAGCACGACAGATGTAAATGAAAGCTAAAAATTCCTTGTTCAATATGTAGAAAGCTTTTAGAACGAACCTTTTATGCCCCTGTGAATATTTTGCTTTAAAAGCAACGTTTCCATGATGCTATTATTGCTGCTTTCAAGTTTTCTTTGCTTTAACCAAGTCAAATTTTCCGTCAATAAACAAATGCCAGTAAAATTGAAAATTTAAATCAATCATTTAAGAAGGCCTTATATTCTTGTACACCAACAAGTTTGCCATTAATCTTTTGAGCAGCCTAACTGTATGACAGCTCAAGTCTGACCAATATAAAAGCTATCAAAACATTTACATGGAATTTTATATACATATTGGCGGGCGATTCTTTATAAATACATGGTTCTTTGTTTTATTGTTCTTAAATGTTACAGCAACTCCAAAATTCTTCACGAAATGGGGGATATCTTTCCCATTACAGTATATGGTATCACCAGCAAATTTCTTGCGTTGTACAGTATGTTTCTTTTTTGTTGTGAGTCATTTTGCCGCTTTTAATACATTGACTAATACATGTTTCTTGCCTTTATTCATTATCATATCTATTTCATCATTAATATGCGTAACTGTCTTAAAAACAGATGTGAACACTGATTTCTTAACGTTATTGCTCTTACCAAAGCAATAAAGTTAAAAAATTTCTTGAATATGGCTTCTATGACTGTTTACGGAAAGGTCCTCAAGGGAAACCATTTGAATGCTCTTCGATCGAGGGTTTTAGGAATCTGCTGATCAGCATAAGTTCGAAAAGAGATCCTGATATTATTTACGGATAAGGATACAAGGAAATATGATCATAATAACCCTAATTATATTTCTAATCGAGCGCAATTTTTCCCAAGGTGTAGTGAACTCAATATTAAGTGATATTATTGTGAATATAAAAATTAAACCAGTAAACGTAACGAAATCTAAACATGCACATTACACACACACACACACACACACACACACACACACACATACACATATATATATATATATATATATATATATATATATATATATATATATATATATATATATATATATATATATATATATATATATATATATATAAATGGGACCTGTTATTTATACAATATTTATATTAATCTAATATAGCATATTTCTTATGTTTTTATTACGTTCTGTAGATATATCCAACAATAATATATATTTTTCTTATTTTAATAACTAACTACTGGTTTGAACAATCTCAAGTATTTGCTAAAACTCTCTGGATACATTAAATTAGCCGCAGTTGTTCTTATCTTGTCGAGTTTTATATAAAAAATTATATACTGATATACAATCCTTAAACATATCAGATTAGTTTTATTCAAATAATTAGAATAACAGTCAGTTTAACAGCATATGTTTACAAGTTTCAGGAAGCCTATCAATAAAGCATATAAATAATAATAATGCATTCGAAAAATGGTATTTTGTTAGCATGACAAGATATTTATATTAATCTCTTCAACGACGTCTTATTGTTTTCTTAAATGATTTCGTTAACGTTCTGTAGAATGATGGTCCAAGTATAATTCTTTGACAGATCAATTTTTTTATTTTAATAACTAACTCGGACTTATTTTGAAAAATCCTCAAGTATTTGATCCTAAAACTCTCTAGATACCTTAAATTATATATAGT
>NC_089750.1:56091944-56096944 GCF_040412425.1 Macrobrachium rosenbergii
GGGAAATATAATAAATGGTAATAGTCAGTAGGGTAAATGGAAACGATGAAGATGCGACAAAGAATGTGAATACAGATGGCTGAACAATGGAAGCTGTCGCTCCATATTTGTTTTCACAACAGAAAAATTTTAAGGTTGAGACAGAATGGAAAGAAGAGATATAACTGAAAACATGAAAAACAACAAACGTAACAGGAAGTGTGGAAAAACATTTGAAAAAGACTTTAATTCACTAATAAATTTAAGCTGAGAATATATGAAGGTGTCTTGATAAATTTTCTTTTCATGGCAGCGAAGTATTGATGGAAAATGTACATAAAAAAGATTAAAACTGTCTAGATGAACAAATTGCTTTGTACATGTAGCGTGACAAGAGTGAATTGTGGCTATTATAATTACATACGAATCTCGTAGAAAATTTACCATAGATCCTTTATATATATATATATATATATATATATATATATATATATATATATATATATATATATATATATATATATATATATATATATATATATATATATATATATATATATATATATATATATATATATATATATATATATATATATATATATATATATATATATATATATATATATATATATATATATATATATATATATATATATATATATATATATATATATATATATATATATATATATATATATATATATATATATATATATATATATATATTTATCAAGGTTCGTTCCTCCCTCCTATGTAGCTGTGATCTAGTTAGCTTAGTGACAAATTTCTCCTCTCAGTTAGCGTTGTCAGGAGCCAAATTGGCGGGCGCGGGAGGACCAGCGTAGCGTCGAAGTTCAGGCTTTCCTTCACCACAGCTCGATTCTGGGAACAATGAAAACCGCCCTTCTCACCCCCATCACATGAGGTGGGTGTATTTAGGTATGGGGAAGGTCAATAGGCATATTAGGGCTAGTGGCCAGGTAGGATTTTAATCTGTAAGCACTTAACCTTAAGAACTTTTTTTCCTCTGCTTTTTTGCTGGTGTATGACCCCTTGCAGGTACGACTGGCCCAAAGTTCGAAATTCAAGACGCCGTGTTTTGGAAGAAGCCAGAGACTTCTGTGACCTCGTCAGGAACGCACGTGCTGCATCCTCTTCCACTCCTCTGGTTGAACTATCTTCGACGGACAGCCAAGATGATTGTTTGGCGCCCTCAATGGTCATACAAGGTTCGTACGTTGCAAGTAGTCAATAGCCAGCCCTTTCCCTTCCACTTAAAAACCCCTGGAATTTCCCATTTCTTTAAATTTTACCTCCTTCCTCCACAAAGCAATCTTCCCTTGTTACGAGTCCTGCCGGCCTCCAATATCTCGCCATTAATGTGCCTTGAATTTCAGTAGAGATCCCGTGATAATTATCCATTTATCCCTCTCCCAGTGCAACTTAAGGGCAATTTAGGCTAAGCAATACCAGTGTTTAAATTTACTCTTTGTGTGAATGCGATCACGTGTTCATTGTTAAAACCCCAAGCAATTACGATCCCCAT
This sequence comes from Macrobrachium rosenbergii, assembly GCF_040412425.1. Classification (NCBI taxonomy): domain Eukaryota; kingdom Metazoa; phylum Arthropoda; class Malacostraca; order Decapoda; family Palaemonidae; genus Macrobrachium; species Macrobrachium rosenbergii. Next base: position 56,093,470 of record NC_089750.1, read on the forward strand.
ATTGTGCCTACGTGATTTCTTCATAATTATCTGCTGGGCTACGTAGTGGTTAATGTTTAACATGTGCAATGTATAACATTTATAGGGGATTCCATTTCCTTCAGTGTGTACCGTCGTTTCTAACCCGGGACGTCTCTTTCAGGAGAGACAGCTGCTCTTTGCATTCTGTGCCCAATAATTCTGACTGCCTTTCAAGCCGAATTATTCCTGGTCGTAGTTGGGTCCTTGACGTTCCGTTGTGGCCTCGCCAAAATTTTATATGAATTATTTTCCCCATCCTGGAGTTCAGTCCCTTGCAGCATGTAACTGAGACTATCTAGTGTAATCGGGGCATGTCTAAACTATTGTTACTGTACGGGAATAATTGTATTGTACATTGGCCCCCCTTATTAATCAGCTTGCTTGTTGCCAATCCCTGCATTACTGTTCTACGTATCCAATTAATGAGTCTGCCCCTCGGCTACCACTTTTGTTTGTCTCCTTGCTTCATTGTTACATCTCTGTAAATAAACCCTTGTAAATTGTAAAAGAATTCTAATTCCAATGGAGAACTTCCTCCTTTAATTGTAAATCCAGGGAAATCTAAGGTAAATTTCAAATAAATTTTCCTTTTGTTCATAATCTGGCGCAATTGGTCCCGTTGCAGTCCAGTCAAACCTTGTAAATTCGTTCAATTCTCATCCCAACCAAGACCCCAGTTTATGACAATATATATATATATATATATATATATATATATATATATATATATATATATATATATATATATATATTTATATATATATATATATATATATATATATATATATATATATATATATATATATATATATATATATATATATATATATATATAGGATCTATATAAATTTTCTATAGATTCGTATGTAATTATAATAGACACAATTCACTCTTGTATATATACAAAGCAATCTGTTCATCTAAACAGTTTTAATATTTTTTATGTACATTTTCCATCAATACTTCGCTGCCATGAAAAGAAACGTTATAGATACCTTCATATATTCTCACCTTAAATTTATTAGTGAATTAAAGTCTTTTCAAGTGTTTTTTTTCACACATCCTGTTACGTTTGTTGTTTTTCTTGTTTTCAGAATATCTCTTCTTTCCATTCTGCCTCAACAAAAATTTTTTCTGTTTGAAAACAAATCTAAACAGCTTCCATTGTTCAATCATCTGTATTCACATTCTTTGTCCATCTTCATCGTTTCCATTTAAAAGATTACGTTATTATATTTCCCATCAACTTTCTCTTTCCCAAACACTTATTAGTGTTTGTCTTTTCAAGTGTTTTTTCACTCTACATCTACAAACATCACATTTGTTGTTTTCTTGTTTTCAGATATATATATTCTTTCCATTATATCAACCTTAAAATTTTTCTGTTGTAGATATACAAATATTTATATAGCTATATATATATTCAGCCATCTGTATTTATAATATTTATCGCATCTACATCGTTTCCATATACCTACTGATATATATATATTATATTCCCATCAATATATATATATTCCCATATACTTTAGTGTTTATATATATATCAATTATATAAATATATCAGAATAATATATATACATATACACATATATATATATATATATATATATATATATATATATATATATATATATATATATATATATATATACATACATACATAATACATACATACATATACATACATACATACATACATACATACATACATACATACATACATACATACATACGTACGTAGTATGAGTGTGAGAATCAGTCTATGCCGGCACCGATTAAAAATATTTTAATATAATACTAACGCCCACAGAATTATAAAGTAATTTGTCTCCAAGATACTCTCTCCTTATATCTACATTTATAAAGAAGACTGTTTCGTTATATCTACATTTAAAATATAATTATTTCCAAAGATCATTAACATGTGGAAAAAAGTTTCTCTTCTGATGACACAATTTGTGTTTCTTTCCATGACCTCATACGGAATGAGTCCATTGTACCAAATTCTAGGTTATTATATAATAAATTTTTAATACATTATTTAATTTCTTTTGGAAAAAACTTTGGCAATATATAAGAAATATATTCTCAAAAACGATACACCTGAATGCAGGCGCTCATTTTTCAAGTTAAGCGAGAAAGGCCTCTGATGTTTAACATAACAAAAACTACGAAGTTCTTTAAGCGAGAACCTATCTGTTGATTAAAATCTTGATTGTGAAAAGAGTTGAAGAATTTAGAAAAATCTTAAGAAGTTCACTCTTACATAATCTCAAAGGTATTGCTCAAGAAAGGTTTTATAGCGAAGCTAACTATTACAATAAAATACACAAAATTCCAGTTTCCTTTATCGAAGAATTTCTAGTCATCAAAGACTTTCGCTTGTACATTTTTTTTGTTTTGGCGTAGTCAAAGATCAAAGTTATTTGCCTCGTACTTTTGACAGTGATGACTGAAATTGACATCCCTCCATCGATCGTGATACGATCCTGATCAATACCTAGGAAGACGTACCACGATTTTCTAGAAGGGAACGGATACAGATAATACTTGATTTAATTTGCTTTCTGCTATACATCATATCATAACGCAAAGGTTAATAAAGACAAGCAAATGTTTAATTAGTTTCAGTCAATTGAAAAAGACAAATAAATGAAAGAAATTTTCTGAGATATTCATGGTTGCGTTATCTAGATCAAATGATCAACCCTAAGGGTATGGTACCATTGTTTTTGACATACCTCCTCTATTATTTCCTCAAGAGGAATGATCAAATTTACATGTTCCTACCTAATAAGCTTCATTTCATATTTCGGTTATCTTGAATGATTAAGGTTCTTTGAAAGAGAAACCCCCAAAACAGTAATTATTTTACCAAAGTAAGAGATTTAACTTAAATTTTCTTTGAAAACGATTATAAACCAATTTGTCATGTATAAACGAATTTTAAGAAGACATACTATCGATCACATCCATAAAAAATAGGAATAAATTGATTTTGCTACCATCAATGAAGCTTTCGTTGTTCTCGGTGAAGTGTAACGCACGCACGCACGCTCTCTCTCTCTCTCTCTCTCTCTCTCTCTCTCTCTCTCTCTCTCTCTCTCTCTCTCTCTCTCTCTCATCGTTAACTTGATGCGATAACAAAAAATATTAGTTGTACTGTCACATTTCATCACGTTTGCAAACCTAGTAGCCCAACAACTAAGCATCTGACGTTAAATTTCCCATTTAATATTTATTAATTATAAACTTATCCAGACAATAATCTTCGGAACGTTAACTACAAAAGATAAGCTAATCTAAGAAACATTAGTTATGTGTGAAGGCTAAATTCCTAAGCGACCTAAATCATATATTTTGGATGTTCTACATCAAACAAATGTATGCTTAATCATTTTAACGAGAAAAGAGTCCTGAATTTGTATGGACCTTTTTAGTTTTTCGATTA
>NC_089750.1:56101944-56104444 GCF_040412425.1 Macrobrachium rosenbergii
ACAAGGACTGGACTATACTCCTAACCGGAGACTTTAACTTTCCTTTTTGTAGAATGGAAAGAACGAATAGGAGACTGTGGTTGTATTTATACATATAAAAGAAACAATAGTACTGCAGAAGATAAGAGGCAATTTGAAAAGCTATTAGATATGCTACTAGAACATAACATTCAGCAAATAAATCACCTACCAACAAGAAAGAATAATATTTTAGATCTAGTATTTGTGAATGAGGTGAACTATGTTAAAGAAATAATAGTATATAACACGAGTATTTCGGACCATAATGTCATAGAACTAACAGTCCGTTCCAGAACATACGAAAACAGAGAAAAGCAAGAGACGAAAAAATGGGAAGGATATGGAAAATACAATTTCTATAGTAAGAATATAAATTGGTCAAAAATAAATGAAGAATTAAACAAAGAATGGGAAAATATATTTGTAAGTGATGATATACAGGTAAATACCGATATATTATATAAAATATTAGAGGAAATAGTGGAAAAATATATACCAAAGAAAAAAAGTAATCATCAGTCACGAATTCCAAGAGACAGAAGGATCTTGTTCCAGAAAATTAGAAAGTGGAAAAAAAGCTCTTGCAAAAGAAAAGAATGCATGGAAAGTGATGGAACTAAAAAGTAAGATAGAAAATGCAGAACAAAGATTATACAATCAAAGAAAATGAAAAATGGAACCTAGAAGAAATGACACTACAAAATATCAAGCAAAACCCTAAAATTTTTTATTCATATGCAAAAAGATGAATAAAATAAGAGTAGAAATAGGCCCTCTAAGAATTGAAGGGCGATTAACGAATGAAAAAAGGAAATATGTAACATATTAGCAGAAAGATATAAGAGTGAATTTACACCTAGAATTGACAATGAAGATAATGATACAGAAATAAGAGATGAAAATACTGAATACTTATCAGATATAGATATTACAGAAGACGATATTGTGCAGGCTATTAATGAAATTAAAAATGGATCAGCAGCAGGACCAGATGGAGTACCTGCCATATTGTTAAAGAAAGTGGTTCATTCAATCGCAAAGCCGCTAGCAATATTATTAAGACAAGTATAGATACAAGCAAGATTTATGATGAGCATAAATTAGCATATATTACTCCTACTTTCAAAAGTGGTTCAAGACTAGAGGCAAGTAATTATAGGCCTGTGAGTCTGACATCTCATATTATGAAAGTATATGAAAGGGTAATGAAAAAAAATATAATGAAACATTTAATGAAAAATAGATTGTTCAATATAGGACAACATGGTTTTGTACCGGAAAAAGTACACAAACCCAACTGTTAGTCCACCATGAAAGCATATATAAAAAATATGATAAATGAAAAAGATACAGATGTGGTTTACCTAGACTTTTGCAAAAGCTTTTGACAAGGTAGATCATAATATATTAGCGAAAAAAAAATTAGAAAACATAACATTGTTGACAAAGTAGGAAGATGGATAAAGAATTTTTGCAAAACAGAAAACAGATAGTGATTGCAAACGATGAGAAATCGGATGAAGCTACGGTAATATCCGGTGTACCACAGGGTACGGTGTTAGCTGCATTGCTGTTTGTGATTATGATTGCAGACATAGACAGTAATGTTAAGGACTCAGTAGTAAGAAGTTTCGCAGATGACACAAGAATAAGTAGAGAAATTGCTTGTGATGAAGATAGGAACTCGCTACAAAGAGACCTAAACAAAATATATAAATGGGCAGAGATAAATAGGATGGTATTTAACTCTGATAAATTTGAATCAATGAACTATGGTGATAAAGTAGGAATGCTATATGCATATAAAGGACCTAATAATGAGACAATCACAAACAAGGAAGCAGTTAAAGACCTTGGTGTGATGTTGAATAGGAATATGTTATGCAATGATCAAATAGCAATTCTATTGGCAAAATGCAAAGCAAAAATGGGAATGTTGTTCAGCACTTCAAAACAAGAAAAGCTGAACACATGATTATGCTTTATAAAACGTACGTACGTAGTCCACTTGAATATTGCAATATAATATGGTACCCACACTACCAAAAGGATATTGCACAAATAGAGAGTGTACAAAAGGTCATTTACAGCTAGAATAGAAGAAGTTAAGGACCTTGACTACTGGAAAAGACTACAATTCTTAAATTTATATAGTCTTGAAAGGAGAAGAGAACGCTACATGGTAATTCAAGCATGGAAACAGATAGAAGGAATTACCAGAAACATCATGGAACTAAAATTATCAAAAAGAGCATGCAGAGGTAGATTAATAGTGACAAAAACTATACCAGGAAAATTAAGGAAAGCACACAGGACATTAATATACCACGCACCAGCATCGATAATGCAGCGTCTATTCAATGCGCTACCAGCTCATCTGAGGAACATAACAGGAGTGAGCGTAGATGTGTTTAAGAATAAGCTCGACAAATATCTAAGATGCATCCCAGACCATCCAAGACTGGAAGATGCAAAATAT
>NC_089750.1:56109444-56166521 GCF_040412425.1 Macrobrachium rosenbergii
TGTGTGTGTGTGTGTGCGCGTGTGTGTGTGCTAGTAGTTAGTTTGATAGACTGATAGATGGATAGCTAGTTAGTTAGTTAGTTTGTTAGTTAGTTTACAGGATATTTGTTTAGCTGGCACATCCTTGATATAGTAAGGGTATATTATGGCCCATAATCTGGGGAACAAAATTAGATCCAGGACTCGATTTTCATCTCCGAGAAACAAACAAACAAACAAACAAAAAACAGTAGCAATATAAGAAGGAAGCAGAAACTCCCATCTTCATTTCAAAGCGAAGAGAGAAGAGAATGAGAGAGTGAAGGAGTATATGGAATTATCCAAACGTGACTGAACGAAATACATTCCCTACCCAAATCAGTCCTAGATCTGTCTGCTGTGAAGTAGAGCCTTGACTTATATAAAATGGAACAAAATCTTCCAGAACATTGTGAAAATATGCTTTTTTCAGAACTGCGGAAAAATGCTATATCATCAGTAATGATGAAAACGATTCCGTGTTCCTGATATAGGATTTTAAATTATTTATCAATTGTAATAATCGAAGATGATAGTTGACTCTGTCGTAATCATTTAAGTTACTGCAAATTGGTTCGATTGCTGAATATGATAAGGAAATTGGAGATAAGATGCATGGTCAGAGAGAGAGAGAGAGAGAGAGAGAGAGAGAGAGAGAGAGAGAGAGAGAGAGAGAGAGAGAGCTATTTCTTCATGACAATCTCTATTAACGTTAAAAGTTCTGATTTAAGAGCTTTCCTCTCTCTAATCCACACAGGAATGGGAATATTAAGAAGACAAAAAAAAAAAAAAAAAAATCTTAATTTTCAAATAAGTTTCGGTCTCACCACTCATAAAATAACAATAGATATTGTCATTCTCTCTACCTGAGTGAATATCTTGTCACACACAGGTGGGTTTCAGAAGAGAAAATTACCAGTGTGTCTCTCACAAAGATGAAATATCAATTGTAAATCTTAATTTTTAGACAATATTCTTATTCCTCCGTATTTATACTAAGTTTCAAGAAATTCTTAATGTCAGTAGTGAGATAATGTGATTCTTGATAATATAATCTATATGAATGCATATACCTTTACATGCTTTGGCCCAGATGAGATACGTGTAATAGGAGTGATATCTTTTATATTCATAAAATCGACGACAATATTGTCCATATTAAAAAATTAAGACATATACCTTAACGAGGGGGCGGAATCAAAGAAAACAAAGACTTCAGCACCTCCTATAGTAACTGCTGAATTGAGGATGAAATTCCCTAACAGTATATTTCCACAAATTTTGACTCATTCTAGACTCATTCTACACAGAAATTTTGACTCTCATGCTACACAGAACACTCATCAGCGACTCCTCAAACCTCCCAGCGCACCTATATCTTGCACACAGTCTAGGTTTTCTAAATACTAATTATTATTATTATTATTATTATTATTATTATTATTATTATTATTATTATTATTATTATTATTATTATTCAGAAGATGAACCCTGTTCATATGGAACAAACCCCACAGGGCCACTGACTTGAAATTCCAGCTTCCAAAGAATACGGTGTTCATTAGGAAGAAGTAAGAGGGGTAAAGGGAAATACAGAAAGAAGAGGTCTCGCTTATTTAAAAATAAATTAATAAATTAATAAATAGATAAAAACGTATTAAAATGCAAGAATAGTATTAGGTAAGTAATGCACTGCATCTTCGCAATGCATTTTGAAGTTCCAATTGCACATCCCCAGACAGACTGTTCCGCAGTCCAACGGTGTGAAGAATAAAGGACTTCTGGAACTGAGAAGTTCGACAGTGAGGCACATTTACTGCACAGTGGTGCTGCTGTTCAGCGAATCTGGTTGCTCTCGCCAGATAAAGGGGATCAGGCACCAATTGAGAATGTGAGAGATCTCTGTTAAAACAGAACTTCCGTTCCATTACCTTTTACTCTTCATTTGCCCATTAGGTTTTAAGTCACCCAACTCGCCTTCCTCACAACACAACAGGATTATGCTATATTTCCACTTACCTACTGCCTTTCAGGTTCTCCATATGACAAAACCACTGACATGACTCTTATCGAAACAATTTGCATATATTTACATATATACCAAGCTAACTTTCTGCTTCGCATTCTTCGTCTTACTTTTTTTCTCAACTTACCATTTTTTTTTTTGTTATATTTTCTCATAAAAGTACGCAAGAATCAAACACTTCCATTCTTCACACTGTAAATATCCCCATTTATGATTACATAAATGGCAAAATATATGGAATGAAGAACCTGAAAGTAATAAATAAGAAAAAAATAAAACCTAGAGTTGGAAAATGGAGTTCATCATACCAGAGAGAGAGAGACATACGCAAGTACTTAATTCTGACACCTCTCCGAATGGGCCATTCTCGTCTAACACACGGACACCTAATGAATAATCCAAACAACCAACCCTGCTCCTGAATGCTCTGGGTGTAAAGTAATGATAACAATTAAACATCTGTTGTGCGAATGTCCAAAGTATAGTCAGAAGCGACTACCAAGTTTTCGAGTAAATCGATCAGTGAAATTTTGTTAGAAACTTCAACATGTACAATTAGCCCAATTACGAACTTTTTGAAAAACTAATTTAATTGACAAATATAAAAAAACAATATAAGTACAGACAAATCCTTCGGGCCAGCCCTGTGGGAGCTGATAACCATTTCATTTCAGCGGTCTGGTAAAACTATTTTAATAATAATAATAATAATAATAATAATAATAATAATAATAATAATAATAATAATAATAATAATAATAATAATAATAATAATAATTCCGTATGTTGCTCCATCGTCCTGGTTTCCATTTACTCTCATAACCTTTTTTCCCACCTTCACTTTTAACTTACTCGTTTTACATACCTTTACTACTCTTTCAGAAGTTGATAAAATCTTTTTCTAATGTCTACACTATTTCAGCAAAAAAATCAGTCATTTCATAAACCACCTTACAGCTTATTTTATTCTTCTGCAACCTTGCACATCCGTGTAACATCCTATCTTTGATTTCTTGACATACTCCATGGGAGATGTTAAATAGTTATGAGGACATAACACTTATCTTATAGCTATTTTTGCATCAAGGCAGTTTACGGATTTTGTGGCAACGAGTGTATGAATCCAGTTTAATATCAATATTTCTGCAGGCCTTCGCGATTCGCTTGTTGATCCATAGAAACCTCATAAAAGAATCAAGAGTAATATGAATAAATATTATATGAAAGCACTGACCTTGTAATCATAAATCAAGAGTAATATGAATTCATATCTCATACACATGCTGAATTCGTTATTATGTTTTCTCTGAAAATATAACTCCATCGTCCTTGTCTCTGTCTCGTACAACCCTCCTTTTTCTATTTTCTGACATCATCGTATATCTAGATTGATTCGATGAAATAAAAGGTATCAGCCATTTGCTTGGATATCAATTTTTTTTTTTTTTTATAAAGCATATTTTTTTAGTTTCCAAGACTCATTTATTATTATTATTATTATTATTATTATTATTATTATTATTATTATTATTATTATTATTATTATTGAGAAGATGAACCCTATTCATATGGAACAAGCACACACAGGCCACTGACTTGAAATTCAAGTTTCCAAAGAATATGGTGTTCATTAAAAAGAAGTAACAAGAGTACAGAGAAAACAAGGGAAATGCATATTGCTTTTAGTTTTTTTCTGTTTTTTATTTCTTTTTGCTATAAACCTATAGCTGTTTTTGCCTGTTGTATAATTTCGTCCAGTTGCTTTATTTAAGCAGTTTGTATGCAATTTGCTGGCGATAGAAAATTCGTCTTCACAAAATATTCTGTTCCATATTATTTTCATAACGAATATTTTTAGTCAATGATAATAGAAAGATATATTACGCTTTATTATTAAAATATCGCCCCGTACAAAAATAAACAATTACCCAGCGGTCCTTTCAAGCAACACCTCGAGGAGAAACATGGAGTGAGGCCATTGAGTTTTACATCTGGTTTATATTATATATAGTGTGTGTGTGTATATATATATATATATATATATATATATATATATATATATATATATATATATATATACATATATACATATACACACACACATTATATATATATATATATATATATATATATATATATATATATATATATATATATATATATATATAAGCGAATGTTTACACGCATATCTGTAACTTTGTGCGCTGTAGAAATCCGAACCGCTTGACCGATCAAGACAAAATTTGGCACATGGCCATCATTTGACCCAACTTAAATAATAGGGTAGGTTTCAAACCCGTACCCCCCGTCTCCCTTTCCCCTTCCCCTTCCCCACTCCCTTTGCAATTTACGTGGTAAATAAACTCTACGGGTTTATCGTATATCATTTCATGTATTCGTGACCATAGAAATATATTATTCGCAATGCTTTTCAGTGTCCACAGTAATACCTGGTAAAAAGGGACAGGCAGCACAGTAATATCTGGATAAAAGGGACAGTCACCATGGTAACACCTGGATGAAAGGGGCAGAGAGCACAGAAATACCTGAATAAAAGGGACCGTCACCACAGTAATATCTGGATAAAAGGGACAGTCACCACAGTAATACCTGGATAAAAGGGACAGTCATCACAGTAATACCTGGATAAAAGGGACAGACAGAACAGTAATACCTGAATAAAAGGGACAGTCACCAGAGTAATTTCTGGAAAAAAGGGACAATCATCACAGTAATATCTGGATAAAAGTGACAATCACCACAGTAATACCTGGATAAAAGGGACAGACAAAACAGTAATAGCTGGATAAAGGGACAGACAGCACAGTAATATTTGGATAAAGGGACAGTCACCACAGTAATGCCTGTCAGTACAAGCACGACTGTTCGAAGGGTGAATGTTCCCATGAAAAAAAGTAGAACTGTGAGTCGGACCATTAACACAAACCCCTCCCCCCTCTTCCTTCTCCCTCCTTTTCCACTTCCACCTCCCCCTTCCCTCTTCCTTCACCATCCTCCTCCCCTATCCATGTTCCCTCCCCCTACATGTAGACTGTCATTCAGTTTTCCCGGGCAGCGTCTGGTTGGTCAGCTAGTATATATATATATAATATAATATAATATAATATAATATATATATATATATATATATATATATATATATATATATATATAATCATGAAGCTTCTACAAATGTCGCTTAATATCGAAATTCACGCTACCTCGGTATATCTCCGTTGGAGAATTGTCGCCGAAGGGAATTTATATAAGTGATAAATGAATTGGAATCGTGGGGACACGAACCCGCGACGAAAGCCTATTCAGCGACTCCAGTTGACGTAAACCATTGATATGGCTCAATGGTTTACGTCAACTGGAGTCGCTGAATAGGCTTTCGTCGCGGTTCGTGTCCCCACGATTCCATTCATTTATCACTTATATAAATTCCCCTTCGGCGACAATTCTCCAACGGAGATATACTGAGGTAGTGAATTTTGATGCTGCAACATTTTGTAGCTTTTCATGATTGTATATAAATCACGGTGTGATAAAAATTTCATATATATATATATATATATATATATATATATATATATATATATAGATAATATATATATATATATATATATATATATATATATATATATATATATATATATATATATATATATATGTGTGTGTGTGTGTGTGTGTGTGTGTATAGCCTTAAAACCTTGGAGAAATGTGTTTTTTTTTAAATAAGTTTTGACTTTGATACGTTAAATGGTTTGAAGATTTTGTTCGTGTAATTCATTGAATATAAATAAATATTTTGCTTCATGGGTACTTTAGGCAAGTATTCTGCGTATCATGTTTAGGCAATTTGCAAGTATTCTGCGTATCATGTTATGATAGAAATGTATGCACAGTATAGACGGAGCAAAAATGATAAATATATTTAGACAGAGAATCTGCTGTAGCTCCTAAGCGATTCTAAAGAAGAAAATATAAGAAAAGGTTGATTTTCTGAAATAATAAAGGCTGTTCTCTGCTTTTATCGTACTCCCTCTCTCTTTCCCTAAACCTTTTAATATGACAAATATCCAAGAACTCCTGACATATTGCTTTTTATGCCTTAAGATATATGAGAAACCAGGCTGAACAGAATTAATTAATCAAACAGAATTCGAGAAAGTCTCAGACTGTGGAAAAGCTAAAAACAATAATAGTAAAGTAACACAGTCGTAGTTTTATATTAATTTCTTGATAATAGGTACATAGCATTACCTACATCTGTTCGCAAGCTGCGTAACGATATTTGAAATAATTTAAACATTTAACTCCAAAAATTTTACAAGCATATGCAAATATAATTCAGCCTTCAGGCAAAATATCCGTTTTCTATCATTTGTAGCATGAAATAATGCTGTTAATTGTGTTTGTATTTATTAGAATTATACACAAATAGCAAGCATTAAAGGTGAAGAAAACTGAACACGATATTACGCAATTTTTGTTTGGGGGGTGTGAGGAAGTTTTTACAGCATCATCACTACTCATTATTATTATTATTATTATTATTATTATTATTATTATTATTATTATTATTATTATTATTATTATTATTATTATTCAAGCCCATTGTTGGCCGACTCGGTTGAGCTTCAGACTGTCACCCGATGGGCCGGAGTTCAATTCCCGCGGCCGGGTGATGAAGAGTTAGAGGAATTTATTTCTGGTGATAGAAATTCATTTCTCGCTATAATGTGGTTCGGATTCCACAATAACCTGTAGGTCCCGTTGCTAAGAAACCAATTGGTTCTTAGCCACGTAAATAAAGTCTAATCCTTCGGGCCAGCCCTAGGAGAGCTGTTAACCAGCTCAGTGGTCTGGTAAAACTAAGGTATACTTAACTATTATTATTATTATTATTATTATTATTATTATTATTATTATTATTATTATTATTATTATTATTATTATTATTATTATTATTATTATTATTATTAATAATAATTCTTTGAGGAAAATTAATTTTAGTTTGATATAATGTGGTCCTCAATTAATCATGACATATATATATATATATATATATATATATATATATATATATATATATATATATATATATATATATATATATATATATATATATATATACACACACATAGTTTACTTTTCTGTTTGTTCAATTAACTAGGAAAGATAAGATGTAAATATTGCTCTTTCTTCCTTTTATTAAAGACTGCATGGCATTCTTTTCATTCGCCATATGTTCCTAACTCTCACCGTGAAGTACTATCTCACATACTGTACTCTCTTCACATAATATAAATATGTAATAATTAAGACTAAGTTCCTTTAAAAAAAAAAGGAATAAAAACCTCTGGCAATAATACTGTAAATACTTTTTTTTGAGAAAAAGGGAAAAAATATCCCGCCTCCATCTCAACATGAAATGGGAGGGAAATGAAAAGGTGAAAGTGTGTGTGAAATTACCTCATTACCTAAAGGTTAAACTTTTTCTCCGAGAATCACGTACTTAGAACCGTCTGGTCTGAATTGAAAAGCCTTCGCCCCCATACATAATAGAGAAAATCTTTCAGAATACAGTCAGTTGAGGATTTTAACTACTTCAGGGAATCAATAGGATTAGGATGTCGTACAGATCCAGGAGTTATAAGATACCATCTGGAAACTACAAGTTCTCATGTAATGATTCCGCGGATAATTCAAACGAAATCATGCGTGAGAGTGTAAATAAAAAGATGTAAAGAAAAATTATAACGACGCAACAAACACCAAGAAAAATTTGTTTCATTTAATTCAAACGAAATAATACATAAGAATATATATAAATAAAACAAGGAAACAAAATAATGGCAAAACATACACTAAGACAACATTTGGCTAAACTCCAAGACAAAACCGGTGGTTTAAAAATAAAATCATAAACAATATTGGGCTGGCTATAAATCTTTCGATTCAGTGATCATACAACGTTGTAGAATTTTAACTTCTTCCACACACACACACACACACACACACACACACACACACCCACATACATGTGTGTGTGTGTGTGTGTGTGTGTGTGTGTGTGTGTGTGTGTGTGTGTGTGTGTGTGTGTGTCATTATCACTTCTGAGTTGGAACACATTCCAGTAACTGCAATGGCCTCCTTCTATTTATGAGGCATTCAATCAAAGTCAGAAAGAAAACACAGTTATTACTGTTGTATTGCAGACAGCATTATGCTGAAAAGAAGTCATTTGTTTTGTCTGCTGGGAAATTATCTCCCCTTTTCATGCACTTGCTCTGGTATGAAGGTTCAGAATAAGAAGGTCTCACAATTTCGGTCTATATATTTCGCAATTCTTTGTAAGATTTCGTTTCTCCAAATATTAAATTCTCCTTCACATTTTACTGTTGCGTAAATCAGAATGATATAATACCTCTTCTACATTGATTTTCAATAGACCATATTTATTCTACTTACTTTCTTGCATCCGCTATTATAATTAAGCTAAGGTCCTTGCGGGATGGTGACATAGGATTTCTTTTGACGGAGTTTTTTTTTATACAATGTCTAATATAAGCTACAGGATTCTTTTGGATATTATAAGGACAACTGTTATGTGCAAGTGTGTGTGCGTGTGGGTTTGGTGACACTATAATAAACAAATTATTAGAAATTGCATTTCTAAACGTAAGAACAGGCATGAAGTTTCTCAAGATTAAAACACAAGTAAACTACCCAATTATTTCTTTTTATAGAGAGATGTTCCCATAGCATGTTTAATCACAAAGCATTATAACGATTACACATAAATAAAGTTCGTTTTAAAGTATGGTTTACACTCTGATATTTTTAAGGAAACTGTATCAGGACCACTCTCTCCCTGCAGAAATTCAGGCGAAAATGCAATGCATTACTACTCTACTACTATTCTTCTTGCATTTTAATACATTTTTATCTATTTACATATTCATTAGTATTTTTTTCCTTTTTAATAGGTGGAATTTCAAGTCAATGGCCCCTGTGGGCTTGTTCCATATGAATAGGTTTCATTTAATGAATAATAATAATAATAAAAAATAATAATAATAATAATAATAATAATAATAATAATAATAATAATATGTATATGTATGTATATGTATATATATATATATATATATATATATATATATATATATATATATATATATATATATATATATATATATATATATATATATATATATATATATATATATATATATATATATATATATATATATGTCATGGAGATATACAAACAGCTTAATATCAAATTCACGCTACTCAGGAATATTCCTGAGGTAGCGTGAAACATTTGTTGCTTCATGATTGTATATAAATCACGGTGTGATAAAAATTGCATATATATATATATATATATATATATATATATATATATATATATATATATATATATATATATATATATATATATATATATATATGTGTGTGTGTGTGTGTGTGTGAATAAGTGGTCAGGTCGGCAACGTCTGATTAATCGGGATGCGGGTTCGAATTCCGCTACCGGACATCAGAATTGCTTCATATTTCTTGTATATTTGAATCTAAAGCTTGGTAGAGACAAGCGTATCCAAATAGTGTGAAGAATTCGAGATGTTAGCAGGTCATTGTGGCTATTACAATTATATACGTATATGATAAATAGTGACCATGAGATTATACTGTGTATATATATATATATATATATATATATATATATATATATATATATATATATATATATATATATATATATATATATATATATATAAATATATAGCGGTGTGTGTGTGTGTGTATATATGCACATAAATCAAAGTTAATGCCACGGAGGAAAGTGAAACAACAAAGTGGTTGCTAGGCGTTTCAACACGCGGTCCTGTACTATCAGACTGAGTCTGCTAGCAAAGGACCGTATGTCGAAAGGCCTAGCAACCACTTCGTTGTTTCACCTTCCTTCGATACATTCACCATGATCCATATCTTCGTGATTCAGTTATACATAATGTATATATATATATATATATATATATATATATATATATATATATATATATATATATATATATATATATATATATATATACATATATATATATATATATATATATATATATATATATATATATATATATATATATATATATATATATATATATATGTACATATATATGTGTGTTTGTGTATGTACAAAACACACACACACACAAACAGACACACATATACATTATATATATATACATATAATATATATACATATATATGTATATATGCATTTTGACAATAAGATTTCAAAAAATTTGGTCTACAAATGAAAAAAAGTAAAGCTTTTACAGCTAAAATTCCACGAATACATTTCGCTCCTTTTTTTTTAACTGGCATCTCGTGTTTGTTGTTTACCTGATATGATACTCGGAGACTGTTTTTCCAGCAAAACCTATTGTTGATCGGTTACCCTAATTCTTGCATCGAAATTAATATAATCAGTGACTCAGTTTTTCTTCCAACTTAATAGCCAAATAATACCTGTTTATAAATCTGCATGAGAATCCCACTTAAACGGAATCATAATTATATTGGAATTTAAGAGCACTGTATATTAAAATTCCGTGTATTTTACTCAGTCGGGTAATTGTCTCCAGGTGTTATTCTACTTCTAAATAATTCACTTCCTATCATAAATGTAGACAAGTTTATTTTATTAATTATCCAGAACTCTAAAATGATAAATGATCGTAACTAAGCCAGCATTATCTATTATTCCGCACTACAAATAAATAATACTCGTATTTACCATTTTATCGTCACAAATTCTAATATGCATTCCCAGTAAAACATACCACCCTAAACCTTCTCACAGGAACCAATATTTATTTTGTAAATTCTTCACGAGAAAACTTTTAGTATTACCTAAAAACGTATTTTAAAAAGTTCACCAATATATGAAAACATGATGTATTATACGGTAAATGTAACAATGCATGTATTTAATATTTGCTGTTGACTTCTACAATATCTATGTGTGATAAATGTAATAACCATATTGATCTCATAGGTTCTTGAATTGTGCACACTTTATGGTTACGCTTGTCACTGCGGTTATTAGCCTTAAAAGTACAAAATGCGCCGAAGTTTCTTCGGCGCAATCGAGTTTTCTGTACAGGGTATAATGCTGTATGAAACGCTCAGCCACGGCCCATTAAACTCTGAGTTGGCCACGGTGGCCTGTGTTGTTGTGTTGCCAGATGCACGATCATGGCTAACTTTAACCTTAAATAAAATAAAAACTAATGAGGCTAGAGGGCTGCAATTTGGTATGTTTGATGATTGGAGTGTGGATGGTCAACATTCCAATTTGCAGCCATCTAGCCTCAGTAGTTTTTAAGATCTAAGGGCGGACAGAAAAAGTGCCGACGGACTGACAAAGCCATCTCATTAGTTTTCTTTTACAGAAAACTAAAACCCTATCTTTCAGTGAGGAGATTCGACGATGAGGTATTCTTCACTCAATCTTCATTTAGGATTAAAGGCTCGATGGTGACAAGTGTATTCAAGTGTGAAGAAATCGAGAGGTTAATACGTCATTGTGTTTTAAGAAATACACACATACGTATGTATCTCGCTGGGAATATAAAACTTTCTCTTTTGAGATTGTTTTGATGGTCCCTTTGGATAAAGGAGTAAGAGTAATTCATCATGAAATATGAAATGAGTATCGTTAGAAATATGAAATGAGTAATTAAGTATGATCATTAAAATCATCTTCAGAATAAACCTTCTGATGTCTGCTGTAAATGTGATTTTCAAATAGGTGTGGAGATTATAAATGTAAACTAAAAGGATCCTAAACGATTTATAGTTGAAAAATTTGTTTCTTTTACTGATATCTTTACTTGCTGACGTAATGAAAATCAATCTTAAAGATCCCGTGATCATATTAAAAAAAATCTTAAAGATCACGTGATCATATTAAAAAATCTTAAAGATCCCGTGATCACAGGAAAAATCTTAAAGATCCCGTGATCACAGAAAAAAATCTTACAGATCCCGTGATCACAGAAAAAATCTTAAAGATCCCGTGATCACAGAAAAAAAATCATACTTTTCGCATTCAAATACTGTTTTTTCACAGAAACTATTTTAAGACCTCTGTCTGGGAAATAACATATGTCGTTTACAGACTAACAATCGCAGCTACAACAGTTGTGTTCTTACAATACAAAGTAAACCAATTTGATAACAAACTTTTTGTGTAAAAGTTCTGCCTTGAATGTTTTACAGCTAAGAATGTGAGTAAATTCCCTCCCTCTTTAAGCCAGCCTATTGAGATTTGGTATTTTTCTGAAATATGGCAAAGCTGTTGTACGGATTACTTAACTTTGGCCAGTCATTACGAAAAAATTCCTGTTGTATCCTAAATGGCTATCTTGCAGGTCGAATATCAAAAAACAAAACTACTTTTAAACAAGTGTTAAAGAAAATTAAAAAAATAAATATTAGAATATCATATATTCACTTTACAGACGAGTGAGAAAGAAGGAACGAAAGTTCCTGATTTCATTCCTGTGTGAGAAGACACTAAGAGGGTAAAATTTAATGTGTGAATATGCCACCACAGGCGTAAGCCCACCTCATCCCTCGACCCCCTCCCCACTCCCCACATTCACACACGGAAAAATCCTAAAAACTTAGAATATAAGTCCTCTGTATCTCACACAAAAGAAAAAATATCTAGCAGACAATACATATGTCCCTTTTTTCTCTTAGGACATTGCGTACAGCGCCACTCCCGTAATTACAATGGCCTGATAGGACAGTTCTATTCTGCGTCTGTCTAACTGAGTGAATATCTTGTCTCACAGAAAAAGATTTTACAAGATGAACATTATCCTTGCGTATCTTATGAGACAGGAATTACCTGAGTAACTTCACGGATAAATAATGTAGAGTCTCATTAATTTTGAAAAGTTATTTATGTATATATGCACACACATAAATACATACACACACATATACACACACACACACACACACACACACACACACATATATATATATATATATATATATATATATATATATATATATATATATATATATATATATATATATATATATATATATATATATATATATATATATATAAGCCTTCATGACTTGATTGAAATTATTATAAATTACTAGAGGAAACCCTACACATTTTACATTTTATGCAACACGATTGAACGGTATGAATTCTTAAACCAATGGCTTTAAAAAGAGAATTATATGTTTTCTGTGATGAAGAAATGTGTTCATGCTTCTTGTTTTTTACGCTACTGTTGTTTGGTGTTTAATGATTTTACAGGAATAACGACTTGTTTTCTAAAAGAAAAAGAAAATTAAATTTTCCTGCTAAAAAAAATATTTATCATGACCTTAACGTGAACAGAGGAACAGTTGTGACTCTGGTTAAAAATTATCAGTCGTCATTAATTTTAAGGTTAGAGATAAATCCATGTATAATGAAATTTTGGGAAAAAATAAATTTTGTAAGGGTAAAACCCTTATCTATAAACATACAGAGACGTATATATTGCCATGCATTATACATGAGTTAGAGTTTGCGGAAAGTGGCTGATGAAATATAAAAATGCGACTGAAACAAATGTAAGCTTTATCTCTCCGTGGTAATTCAATATTTGCATGAGAGACATCAGTGAAAGGACAATTGATGTAGGTGTTAAGGAGATTAGATGTAGCCTAATGGGACAGTGGAATCTTTGAATTTTGCAGATGATACAATACTGTTTTGGGCTAGTGAGGAGGAAAGGCTGAGTTTAGTGAAAGAGAATGAAAGTGTTTGCAAGAGAAAAGGGCAAGAGCAGACATAAGCAAGGATAAATTTACGAGGTTAAATGGGAAACAAGAAGACAGATCAGTAAATGCTGCTATGGACGGTGAGAAAATGAAAGCAGTAGATTCTTGAGCAGATATTTCGGACGATGATAGAATGACAGAAGAGGCGTCACCGACTGGTTAAAGCAAGAAAGGTAGAGAAGGGTGTATGCATATGATTGGGAAGAAACTCCGAGTGTCTTTTGAGGCCAAGGCTGGATTTATGAAAGGATTCCTGAACCAACCTTTCTCTATGGAAGTGAAGTGTGGACGTATGCGTATAAAATTAAGAAGGTGGAACCCGTAGAAGAGAATTTCCAAAAAATATTTGTGATAAAACGAGAACTGAAAGGGTGAGAAATAAAAGGGTTAACTTATTTGAAAGGCTGGATTAGGCTGTTTTGCTATGTTTTGGTGATATAGGAAAAATGAAGGATAAGCTGAAAAAGAAAAGTATAAAATTCAGGAAGAGCTGAACAGAAGAGGTGAAAGTGATATTGACAGGAAGGTCCTCAACAGCCAAGCAGTGACAGGGTATTATGCTACTGATGAGCCTTGTGTGTAACTGTATAACTCAACTAACGCGGTGAAGGTTTAAAGCGCATTATTTCCAAATACGATTCGATTGTTTAAGTGTGGATATGAAAGTGACAATCTAATTTAGCTCTTGCGAGCTACACCCATTTAGGAAAATGGCTTCTCTCTCTCTCTCTCTCTCTCTCTCTCTCTCTCTCTCTCTCTCTCTCTCTCTCTCTCTCTCTCTCTCTCTCTGCATATATTATACTCATACATACATACATATATATATATATATATATATATATATATATATATATATATATATATATATATATATATATATATATATATATATATATATATATATATATATATATATATATATATGTATGTATGTATGTATAATACACACATATTTATATATATATATATATATATATATATATATATATATATATATATATATATATATATATATGTTTAAGTTCTTAGCTGGCCTTCTTACTGTATTCCTTGTTCAGGGGTCCAATCTGGGGTCTAGCTCTTGAACAGGGGGGCTTCTAATACACCTTGAAAATCTGACTGCAACTGCTAGGTCAGGAAGGAAACTTAATAGAAAAAACAGTTGGGCTGAGGGCCGTGCTTCAACAAGGGGCTTTGCAGGTAAACACTTAGGTTTACTTTAAATGGAATACATTTACAATTACACACGTCAATCAGAAGACTGGGGAATGATAGGCATACCAACAGGAGCTGCCATGTGGTTAGTTATGCTATTACTGTTAAAAATTGAATAGTCTATGATTGATCCTCTTGAAAGGGATACTGAAGAATTGACTGCAGTGGCCTTTTCACTACAAGAAGCACAAGACAAGTCTATGTTTCCGCAGCCGATGTACCGTCTGCAATTTGATAATGCCAGCAGTTAAACAAGGATAATTATAACTATCTCAGGTGAATTGAGGGCTGCACTGAGGGTACCAAGATAACTCGATTCTGGTATGATATACTTGCATTAAAATTCACACTGAGCTAAGTGGGTTAGGTCTTTGTGATAACTCGTAATTCAAAAAAGAAAATGAGAGTGCAGCTGGAGATTAAAGATACGTGACTGCTGAAAAACCTCTAGTCAGGACGTTACCTTACAACGAAGCGATGGAGGGGACTTGTCGAATTTCACCAGTTCTGGAGGGATGAGTTTAATGGGAAAATGCACAAGTAATGCAACTGGGTGGTCAAAAGGTGACCATGTGGAGGGGTCAGGTAGTGTGTCAGTCTGCTGACGGGATGTTCTGAGAATAACGACTGCTGTTTATCGCCTTATATGACCTCGGGGGCTTATTATCCTGCTCCTCCAAAAGGTCACTGTGATCGCAAGTTGGCGGTACAGTCAACTCGTTTTCTATGTTGGGCTCTTCCCCAAATCCTGGTGACTTCTAGCAATGCATGTTTGCCGGTTTTTATGGGGAACTCAACCTTTCTGGAGGATTTTCGGCAGGTTTTGTCTCCATTTGCCTTTTATCTGAAAAGAGGTAATTCGAGCATTCACCAGGTCTTTAGAAAAGAAGAACAGATGCACCAAAAAGGGGAGCATGGAGAGAAATTTACTTACGGGCTGAGTTTCTCACCCCTCCTCAGTTAGGTATCAAAAGAAATTGTGTTATTTTTGGGGTGCAAGGCAGTTTGAAGGTTTGGGTTTGTTTCAGAAGTGGTTTCCACTTAACAATATATATATATATATATATATATATATATATATATATATATATATATATATATATATATATATGTATATATATATATATATATATATATATATATATATATATATATATATATATATATATATATATATATATATATATATATATATATATATATACATATATACATATAATACACACCTACACACATAATGAACACACACACACACACACACATATATATATATATATATATATATATATATATATATATATATATATATATATATATATATATATATAAATTGTAGTCAAGGGCAGGAATACTCTGGAGATTCACACTTCCTTTATTGTTTCCTACGTTTCGTGATTCATAATCACATCATCAGGAATTCTATGGAAAATTAAATAAATTAATAAAAGTACTGAACGGCTAAAACTGAATTACGTTAAAACATTAGTCACTAAAAATCTATAAAGGCTGTTAAAAATTACATACACAAGAGCACACTTAAATACATACACACAAAGCTTAAAATCACGTTACACACGGACACATATGGTTACACAAGAGCACATTAAAAATAGCAAAATCACAAAACCCTCAAAATAAAAAAAAAAAAAGAATAAAAAATTGTCTAATTTTAAGAAAATTCTCTTTTTCTCTTTCCAATAACAGAGAAACAAACAAAGACAGTAATATACTTATAAAAAAAAAAGCAGAAGACGCTCACCTTACAATGCAAACGATAGAACCACACTAACAGTAAAAGAAAAATATATACAGAAAAAACAAAACAAAAAGATCAGAGGTACAAATAGTAATGACCTATGGCAAAAACAATGGAATTGAGGTAGTTTGCGTGTTTAATGAGGGAACCCGTCGTTTAATGTTTAAAGACTCAAGTATCTGCAGTTTCTGTTGGTTCTGTGCCTGGCCAATAACTTTGAAATCATCATAATTTATCTGTGTTTTGCACTTGGTGGCATGATTTCTTATGGAGGATAGCTCTGGATTGGAGAGTCGGCATCCAGTTCTATAGCTCACCCCCTTATGAGAGTCGGCCCTGACCCTGAGAAGCCGCCTGGTGGATCCAACATATGTTCCCAGACTACATCTGGGACAAGTATATTCATAAACAACACCAGACGACATCAAGGGCAGAGCCGATCTTTAAACCCGAAGAATGAGCCGATTGTCTTTGGATTTTTCGGGATGAGTTTGATGTCAATGGCCCCAAAGTACCTCTGAACGATCCTAATGAAATCCCCTTCTAAAACTATCATCATGTGAAAATGGAAAACGGCGTATATGGGGAGTTTGGGACATTAAAATTTACTGTAGGCTGAATGATTTGTTCAGTAGTCTGGAAAGAATTCTATAGAATGTTTTGTGTGGAAAGCAATTATTGTTAAAGTATTGTTGCAGGAAAAGGATTTCTTCATGAAAAAGGGCCCAATTAGAAGTGAGAGTTAAAGCACGGTGTATGAGAGTGTGGACAGAGTTAAGTTTGAAATTAAAAAGCAGGAGCTATAAAAGTTTGACCCAAGACCAGTAAACGTTCTTTTTCTAAAAACAGTAGTATTGAAACGGTCATTTTCTTTAAAAATCAAAATATCTAAAAAGGCCAGTTTAGAATCCTGTTCCTTCTCCAAGGTAAAAGTGATGCTACTATGACAGGCATTGGCAAAATCAAGAAATCGGTCAGAATCGGTTTCATGTTTAAAAAAGAGCAAACGTATCATCTATATGCGAGTAGAAAAAAAAGAGGGCGATAGGCCAAGGGACATTCTTCAAGGATGTGCTCCTCCAGGAGCACATAAAATGTTCGCAAGGTTGGTCCTAATGGACTTCCATGGCCATGCCTTCTATTTGTTTAAACAGTTTTCCATTAAATACAAAAAGGCCGTGTCCAGCACTGCTAGTTCTAAGAGCGATTTAAAGGGGCGATTAAAATTACAGTAAACCGAATCAGGATTAGGAAAGAGCTTATCAAGGATAATAGTAATAGTTTCTAACGGGAACATTTGTAAATAGTGATTCTACGTCTAGACTTGTCATAAATAAATCGGTCTTGATACAAGATACGGTCTTTGAATTGTTCTGAATTTTTAAGGTATATTGGTTAGTGGTCAAGGGTTCCAACAGGGTACAAGGAATTTAGCTAACTTATAGTTTGGGGCATTGTACGAAGCAAGGATAGGGCGAAGAGGAACATTGGTTTGTGAATTTTGGGAAGGCCATACAGAATGCCGAAAGAGGAGCCAGTAGAAAAGAGATCTTGGTATACCTTCTCATCTATGATTTTCTCATTTTTAGTGTTCGCAGAAACCTATTGATTTTGTCTTCTACTTTAAAATTGCTTGGTAATTTTGGCAATCCTATTTCTTGAAATTTAGTGCTATCATTAAGAATCACATTCATTTTGTTAATGTACTCGGACTTGTCTAGAATTACAGTTCCTCCCCTTATCAGGCCTAGTAATAATCAAATCGTCTCGTTTGGCTAAGGCTTTTTTTTAGAAAGAGTGACCTTGTAACCCTAAAAACCTTAGCCAAACGAGACGATTTTATTATTACTAGGCCTGATAAGGGAGGGAACTGTAATTCTAGACAAGTCCGAGTACATTAACAAAATGAATGTGGTTCTTAATGATAGCACTAAATTTCAAGAAATAGGATTGCCAAATTACCAAGCAATTTTTAAAGTAGAAGACAAAATCAATAGGTTTCTGTGAACACTAAAAATGAGAAAATCATAGATGAGAAGGTATACCAAGATCTTTTTCTACTGGCTCCTCTTTCGGCATTCTGTATGGCCTTCCCAAAATTCACAAAACCAATGTTCCTCTTCGCCCTATCCTTGCTTTGTACAATGCCCCAAACTATAAGTTAGCTAAATTCCTTTGTACCCCTCTTGGAACCCTTTGACCACTAAACCAATATACCTTAAAAAATTCAGAACAATTCAAAGACCGTATCTTGTATCAAGACCTGATTTATTTATGACAAGTCTAGACGTAGAATCACTATTTACAAATGTTCCCGTTAGAGAAACTATTACTATTATCCTTGATAAGCTCTTTCCTAATCCTGATTCGGTTTACTGTAATTTTAATCGCCCCTTTTTTAAATCGCTCTTAGAACTAGCAGTGCTGGACACGGCCTTTGTATTTAATGGAAAACTGTTTAAACAAATAGAAGGCATGGCCATGGGAAGTCCATTAGACCAACCTTGCGAACATTTTTATGTGCTCCTGGAGGAGCACATCCTTGAAGAATGTCCCTTGGCCTATCGCCCTCTTTTTTACTCTCGATACGTAGATGATACGTTTGTTTCTTTTTAAACATGAAACCGATTCTGACCGATTTCTTGATTTTGCCAATGCCTGTCATAGTAGCATCACTTTTACCTTGAGAAGGAACAGGATTCTAAACTGGCCTTTTAGATATTTTGATTTTTAAAGAAAATGACCGTTTCAATACTACTGTTTTTAGAAAAGAACGTTTACTGGTCTTGGGTCAAACTTTTATAGCTCCTGCTTTTTTAATTTCAAACTTATCTCTGTCCACACTCTTATACACCGTGCTTTTACTCTCACTTCTAATTGGGCCCTTTACATGAAGAAATCCTTTCCTGCAGCAATACTTTAATAATAATTGCTTTCCACACAAAACCTTCTATAGAATTCTTTCCAGACTACTGAACAAATCATTCAGCCCTACAGTAAATTTTAATGTCCCTAAACTCCCTATATACGCCGTTTTCCCAGTTTTACACGATGATAGTTTTAGAAGGGATTTCATTAGGATCGTTCAGAGGTATTTTTTAAATACATTGACATCAAACTCATCCTGAAAAATCCAAAGACAATCGGCTCATTCTTCGGGTTTAAAGATCGGCTCTGCCCCTTTGATGTCGTCAGGTGTTGTTTATGAATATACTTGTCCCAGATGTAGTCTGGGAACATATGTTGGATCCACCAGGCGGCTTCTCAGGTCAGGGCCGACTCTCATAAGGGGGTGAGCTATAGAACTGGATGCCGACTCTCCAATCCAGAGCTATCCTCCATAAGAAATCATGCCACCAAGTGCAAAACACAGATAAATTATGATGATTTCAAAGTTATTGGCCAGGCACAGAACCAACAGAAACTGCAGATACTTGAGTCTTTAAACATTAAACTACGGGTTCCCTCATTAAACACGCAAACTACCTCAATTCCATTGTTTTTGCCATAGGTCATTACTATTTGTACCTCTGATCTTTTTGTTTTGTTTTTTCTGTATATATTTTTCTTTTACTGTTAGTGTGGTTCTATCGTTTGCATTGTAAGGTGAGCGTCTTCTTTTTTTTTTTTTTATAAGTATATTACTGTCTTTGTTTGTTTCTCTGTTATTGGAAAGAGAAAAAAGAATTTTCTTAAAATTAGACAATTTTTTATTCTTTTTTTTTATTTTGAGGGTTTTGTGATTTTGCTATTTTTAATGTGCTCTTGTGTAACCATATGTGTCCGTGTGTAACGTGATTTTAAGCTTTGTGTGTATGTATTTAAGTGTGCTCTTTGTGTATGTAATTTTTAACAGCCTTTATAGATTTTTAGTGACTAATGTTTTAACGTAATTCAGTTTTAGCTGTTCAGTACTTTTATTAATTTATTTAATTTTTCCATAGAATTTCTGATGATGTGATTATGAATCACGAAACGTAGGAAACAATAAAGGAAGTGTGAATCTCCAGAGTATTCCTGATCCTTGACTACAATTTGTGTGTGTGCATCGAATCTGCCAGATTTGTGTGATATATATATATATATATATATATATATATATATATATATATATATATATATATATATATATATATATATATATATATAATATACACACAAACTCACACACACACATATATATATATATATATATATATATATATATATATATATATATATATATATATATATATATATATATATATATATATCATTCTAATACCAATGATTTTGTGTGAACGCATCCATCCCCAGTACCCATCTTTCCATCCCCTATTTCGCTACCTCTGTATGTGCATCCCTGCCTCTCCTATTTTCCCTTCCCGAGTATCATAGTCCATCAAGTTAAAGGAATGGGAAAAACGACCCGAATGGTTGGTGGGGTGTTGAGTCCAGGATCGCATTTGATTTCATAAAACGAAGGGCAGTAGGCATATGGCAGGGTATGAATTACCAGTATTTTGCAGTGAATTTGGCATTGTCACTTTATTTATTTTGTATCATTTATCCAATTGGTTTGGTACATAATTTTTGCAATCTATTTCTATTATTTCCATCAGCTCTTGCTTTTTTTCCTTTATGCTAAACCTTTTAATGCAATGTGAATAGCCTTTTCAGGTATAAACTGCTTTCACATATTCCGCTCGTCAAACTGAAATGGAAAACAAGTTTTTTACCATATAAAGAGAGGAAATAAAAGTGTAAAAGTAATAGACAATATATATTTTTTTAATTTCGCCCCATTCTGTGATAACTGCTGGTGAATATTCTTTGAATATATCGAACTTACTTCTCAAAGTATTTCACGGTATTCAAAATGCTTTCAGCATATAAACGTTAATATTTTACAAGTAGTAACGTACGGAGATAGGATAAACATTTTACATTTATAAAAGTTGGTAGCAAAGGGTAGTTTTCAGAATAATAGAAAACAGGAAAAAGGGAAAATATCCTTACCTTCCTCCCATATTTTTGCATTTGGTTTTAAACAAATACACAGACATTATATAAATTTATATATATATATATATATATATATATATATATATATATATATATATATATATATATATATATATAATAATTTTCAGGGACCATTTTTAGTTTTCTGTAAGAGAAAACTATTCAGATGGCTTTGTCTGTCCCTCCGCACTTTATCTATCCGCACTCTTTATGTCCGTCCTCAGATCTTAAAAACTACTGAGGCTAGAGGTGTGCCAATTGGTATGTTGATCGTCCACCCTCCAATCATCGAACATACCAAATTGCAGCCCCCTAGCCTCAGTAGTTCTTATTTAATTTAAGGTTAAAGGTACCCATAATCGTGCGTCTGGCAGCTATGTAGGACAGGCCACCACCGGGCAGTGGTTCAAGTTTCATGGGCCGCGGTTCATACAGCATTACCGAGACCACCGAAAGATAGATCTATTTTCGGTTACCTTGATTATACGCTGTACAGAAAACTCGATTACTCCGAAGAAACTTCGGATCATTTTTTACTTGTTTACTTACATCATGCTCTTCAAGTTCGATACAATTATTATTATTATTATTATTATTATTATTATTATTATTGTTAACGTAAAAAGGACTGTTACGAAAGCACATCTCTATATATGCATGTTTCATTATCTATAAACGACTTTTCCCACACACAAAGAGAAAAAATTATCATAATCACTAAGAAATATTTGAAAGTTATTAAACCATCTAAGAATGACATCACAAGGAACAGTATCATAATTTTACAATGGATGAGTATTAAAAGAAATATACTCACTTAGCACTGCCTCTTAGGTGAATAAAATCCACATTCTTGAGAAGTACTAGGTTCTGAGATGTTATATTATTTTTTATCGTGAGATTTATTTGTAAATATTACCATTTTTTATTGTTAGAATACAAATCATTCTCGACAACTATACCATAAGGTAAAGGAACGTGAATAAAAATGAAATTTTGTATTTATTCAAACAGCTTTGGATACCTGCCAATGGGTTAAATAATAGCATAATGGTATTAAGAATAAACAAAATTATTATCGACTACATAAAAACTGAAAATTTATATATTTGATAAATACGAATTCACAGACTTGTAGACATGATTTATCGATAACAACATGAAGTATTCCTCGTTCACACAGACGAAACAACAACTAAGGCTAAATGAATAAAACGTTTTTCCCCCCCAAAAAAAATAAAATAGAAAGAAAGAAAGAAAAGAATCGAAATATTATTCGTGAAAACTGGTTCCGAAGTCCACATCTTTCAGTTTTGTATTTTCGTAATGCCAAGTCATTTCCTGGTGCTTCATTGCAAAGCAAAATGAACAATTGCGTAATCCGAAGGGATAAATTGCCTAGAATGGCTGAACAATCTCGAGTTCTTGCTAAAAATAGGAGTAATTTACCAGACCTCCTCAAGTACGGGTAACTACAAGATGTGTTTGGAAAATGCTGCAGCAGAAATGGCGACTATCAGAACATTTAATCAGAAACTTTTCGGGTTATTTTTTATGACTGTTGCCAGTCTAGTAAACGGAACTGAATTGTTTATGAAAAGAAATAACACCGTCAGCTATGTTCTTTATTTATTTATTATTGTATTCCTTTTGAAAAAGGACGTAGTAATCATACGAACTGTAATTTCAACTCGTACGAAAAAATATCATGGTATTTTTCAAAATTTTTTAAACGAACACACACACATACACGCGTGCATACATAAATATATATATATATATATATATATATATATATATATATATATATATATATATATATATATATATATATATATATATATATATATATATATATATATATATATATATATATATATATATATATATATATATATATATATATATACACAGTATATACAGTATATATAAGAGAATGTTTGTGTTTGTATGAATGAAATCCGAACCGCTTGGCTGATCTAGACAAAATTTGGCACTTGGCCATCATTTGACCCAGCTTAGATAACAGGGTAGGTTTCAAATCTGTACCCCTTTCCCCTTCCGCATCCCCTCCCCCCTTCCCTTTACTACTTATGTGGTAACTGTTTGACCGAGCTCGACAAAATCTGCCATGTGGCCATCAATTGACCTAACTTAGATAATAGGGTAGGTTTCAAACCTGTACCCCCTTCCTCTTCCCCTTCCCCTTCCTCCATCCCTTACCCTTCCCCTTTGTACATTATGTGGTAACCACTTAACCGATCTACACAAAATTTGGCAAGTGGCCATCACTTAACCCAACTTACTAATTAGGGTAGGTTTCAAACCTGTACCCCCGCCCCTTCCCCTTCCCTATCCACCTTCCCACTTCCGTTTGTAACTTGTGTGGTAAACCGTTTGACTGAACTAGACAAAATATATGAAAATGGATGTGTGAGTGTTCCACATACACTCTGAAACGCTCTGAGCAATTTCAACCAAACTTGGTAAACATATGACTTACCATCTGGGAAAGAACGCTATGGGGGTAAAACATCACTGGCACCAAAGGGAGGGGTATGGGAAGGGGGTGAAACGTGAAAATTACAGAAAACGACAAATATTAGTGTCTAAGCCACAGTTTTCAAGGCCATTGAGTTGAATACTGACACCCCGATGCCCTATAATTCCAAGTTCAGCCCCAATAGGGAGAGGGGTGAGAATGGGTGGGGGGGGTGACATGCAAAAATAATCTAAAACGACAAATATTAGTGTCTACTCCATAGTTTTCGAGGTCGTTGAGATGAATAGTGACACTCCCGATGCCCTTCAAGCCCAAGTTCAGCCCTGATAGGAAGTGAGCGGGTGGGAAGGTGGTGACATGTAAAAATAACCGAATACGACAGATATTAATATCTATTCCATAGTTTGTGAGTCGCTGAGAAGAATAGTGACACTCCTGATGCCCTTTAAGTCCAAGCTCAGCCCCAATAGGGGTTGAGAATGGGTGGGAGGGGGTGGCATGTAAAATAATTGAAAACGACAAATATTAGTGTCTAATCCATAGTTTTTGAGGTCGCTGAGAAGAATACTGACTCCTGAGGCCCTTTAAGTCCAAGTTCAGCCCCAATAGGGAGGGGGTGAGAATGGGTGGGAGGGGGTGACAAGCAAAAATAATCGAAAACGACAAATATTAGTATCTAACCCATAGTTTTCGAGGTCGCTGAGATGAATAGTGACACTTCCAATGCCCTTCAAGCCCAAGTTCAGCCCTGATAGGAAGCGAGCGGGCGTGAAAGTGGTGACGTAAAAATAACTGAAAACGACAGACATTAGTGTCTAATCCACAGTTTTCGAGGTCGCTGAGAAGAATAGTGACACTCCTGACGCGCTTTACCTCTGGGGGTGGGAAGGGGTGGGAAGGTGGTGACATGTAAAAATAACCGAAAACTACAGAGATTAGTGTCTAATCCATAGTTTTTGAGGTCGCTGATATAGATAGTGAAATTCCTAGTGCCTTTTAGGTCCAAGTTCAGCCCTGATAGGAAGGGGGGGGGTGAGAAGGAGTGAAAAATAAAATTTTAAAAATGACAGATATTAGTGTCTTATCAATAGTTTTCGAGATCACTGGGATGAACAGAGACACTCCCGATGCCCCTCAAGTCCAAGTTCAGCCCCAATAGGAATGGATGATGAGAAGTGGTGAAATATAAAATGTCAAAAATATTGGCCAATGTAACTGAAGCAACTATCTAAACAGAGAGAGAGAGAGAGAGAGAGAGAGAGAGAGAGAGAGAGAGTTTATTGGTTGTCATTCAGAGATTTCCAGGGCAGTGCCGGGTTGGTCAGCTAGTAGCTGGATAAAAGGGACAGTCAGTACAGTAATACATGGGAAACTGGGACAGTCACCACAGTAATACCTGAATAAAAGGGACAGTCGGCACAGTAATACCTGGATAAACGGGGAAATTAGCAGAGTAATACCTGGACAAAAGGGACAGTCACCACATTAATAACTGGATAAATGGGTCAGTCAGTACAGTAATACCAGGAAACAAGGGACAGTCAGTATAGTCATACCTGGATAAAATGAACAGTCAGCACAGTAATACCTGGATAAATGGGACAGTCAGCTCAGTAATTCTTGGATAAAAGGGACAGTCAGTACAAGGAGGTGGAGGGAAATTTTTTGAGTTCTTTAGTGTTTTCCCGGGCAGCGTCACGTTGTTCAGCTAGCATTTTAACAAAACCGGGAAATGCCTGCAACTAATAAATGCCGAGAGTCGCTTTCATGATCTGTAACCACTTTATTATTCAAAATTGCATTATCATGATATATCATAGTTTTCTCTGAATCAGGTATGAGATATACTTGAGAAATACTTTTGAGAAGCCCTAGTATTAATTCCTGGGTTGGTAACTTTAATTATATATATATATATATATATATATATATATATATATATATATATATATATATATATATATATATATATATATATACAGTATATATACATATATGTGTGTATACATATATTTTAATTTTGAAAGAAATTATTGAAATTGCCCCACCTATTACCCTAAAATGTTAAGATATCATCTGCATATCTCATCCACAGCGTGCCTTTAGGGTTTATTGCATTTATTATTATAGTTTCAAAATATTCCATGTATAGATTGGCTGAAACAGGACTTGAAGGGCTGCCCATGCAGCACCCGAATTTTTTATTATAGAATGACTCCCTGAATGAAAAGACGCTATTTGATACACATAATTCAACTAACTTTATTTTATCGAGGGCTAGTGAGAAATGATCATTTCCCACTAGCCCGAGATAAAATAATAAAATTAGTTGAATTATGTATATCAAATAACGTCTTTTCATTCGGGGAATCATTCTATAAACAAAAATTCGGGTGCGGCATAGGCAGCCCCTTTAAGTCCTGTTTTAGCCAATCTATACATGGAATATTTTGAAACTATGATAATAAATGCAATAAAGCCCAAAGACATGCTGTGGATGAGATATGTAGATGATATCTTAACATTTTGGAATAACAGATGGGGCATTATCAATGAATTTCTTTCAAAATTAAATACATTAGTACCTAGCATCAAATTTAAAGTTGAATGGGAAACAGAAAACAAAATTCATTTTCTTGATGTTTTAATAATTAATACATGACAGAATACAAATTTACCATATACAGAAAACCAACATTTCCACTCTCATACTTCCACCTTTTCAGCTATCATGACATATCTATCAAGACTGGCGTAGCCAGCAATTTATACTTAAGAGCCTTACGGATTTGCTCCCTGGATTTCCTGGAAAAGGAAATTGAACTAATCCACACGCAGCTGTCATCAGCTAGTGTATCCTGACCATATAACTGAGAATGCAATCCACAAAGCTAACATAATCTCATACCATCCCCCTTAAAGCAAAATTAGAGAGATGCCCAACAATGAAATAAAAATCCCACACCTGGACAGGATTAAGACGTTGACACAGACACTCTGAAACTCTAACCCTTTTGCTTTTACCTACTCAGATACCTTAGCCAAATCCCTGATTAACGTCCAACAAAAGCCAGTCACCAAAGACAAAGGGGTTTACGAAATCCCTTGCCTCAATTGTGAATGATCTTATATCAGTTTTACAGGTAAATCACTCTCCCAGAGATTAATACAGCATAAATATTCAGTTAGGTACGAACAACAGAGCTCAAGTATTTTTAACCACATAAATAGCCACAATCATAGAATAAACTGGAATTTGTCACATATAATTTATAGCAGCAATTGTCGTTCAAAAGCCAGATGGTGGAATCAGCTTTGATTAAACAAAGATATACAAAGAACCTTTCAAAAGGAGCCTGGGATTCAAATGTTATAGATAAAATCTTCCTTCAACCAGCGATTGAGAAGATTAAAGAGAAAATGTCAACTGGAGTGACGTAACGGCTAACCTATGGACTTTCTGGTATAAATACCACTTTTCTGTAACCCCTTCTCATTCATTACTTTGCCTGAGGAGAGAAACAGTTTGGTCTCTGAAATATAGCCTTTATTTTCCACATTTTATGCATATATATATATATATATATATATATATATATATATATATATATATATATATATATATATATATATATATATATATATATATATATATATATATGTGTGTGTGTGTGTGTGTGTATATATATGTATATATATATATATACATATATTATATGTATATATATATACATGTGTGTGTGTGTGTGTATGTGTAATGATATAATGATATATGAATAACGTAAATGTCACAGGGAGAAAAGTACTGAGAAGAGAAACCAGTGATAGATTGATGAATAGTAGAGAGAGAGAGAGAGAGAGAGAGAGAGAGAGAGAGAGAGAGAGAGAGAGAGAGAGAGAGAGACAGAGAGAGAGAGAGAGAGAGAGTAGAAAATAGGATATGTTATATAAACAGGGCGCGCATATAATCTAATGAAATCGTTGAAGGAATGACGATCAAAGCAGAAGTGTCGTGAATACGTAGCCAGACATTGGTGAAGCACTGGCGAAGATTAATCAACATCGCAATCGTTAAAGAATGCCATAAACACCTCACCTGTTAAGCCTACCTATGCAAATCAAGCTGGAAATCTTAGAAGGGGTTAATTAATTTAATTGCACCCAGAGGAAGTCCTTAGATAAGTCTTCAACCAATTAGACGTCTACCACGGGGCTGGACAGAAGCTGTTGCCCTCATATTTTAGGAGGGGCATTCCATTTTGAAATTCCTTCAAAAAGGGAAGGGTAGAAGCAGAGAGCGCAGAGAAGGAACAGACAGCAGCAGAAGAAGAAAGAGCCTTAGAAAGTGAGGTCGCAGGCCTCACCAGTTGTGGGTTAAGGAGAAGAAAGGCTCACACTTTGATTCATACTTTGATTCATTTAATTCTGTAAATCTAATGTATATTTTAATTAGTGTATAACGAAGTGAGAAAGCTTGCACTGTGTCTTCTTAAGCCTCCTGGTACTCAAGACGCTACTACAATAACAAAGCCATAAACGATAAATCAACATTACAAAAAGAAATGCACACACACACACTATATATATATATATATATATATATATATATATATATATATATATATATATATATATAAAATGTGCTATCTTGCATAAAGCAAAATAGCATAATATATTCGCTTCA
The DNA here is from genome assembly GCF_040412425.1 of Macrobrachium rosenbergii. Taxonomy (NCBI): domain Eukaryota; kingdom Metazoa; phylum Arthropoda; class Malacostraca; order Decapoda; family Palaemonidae; genus Macrobrachium; species Macrobrachium rosenbergii. The sequence goes on from NC_089750.1 coordinate 56,138,531, forward strand.
GATGTAACAGGACGTTAACTAAGTACTAGGTCTTATGAAATCGGATTAAATATCATAATTAAAGCCACCAACCCTGAAATTAATACGAGAACTTCTCAAAAAATACATCCTCTGTTATATAATTCATACCTGTTGCAAAGGATACTGTGATATACCCTTGCAATGAAATTTTGAATATTAAAGTGGGTACAAATTATGAAAGAGACTCTCGACATTTAGTAGTTGTAGACATTTCCCGGTTTTGTTAGCTTTTGTGCAAATACGAAAAACAATCAAGTTTAAAGTTGAGTTGATATGACTAAATCTTCATATTTCATGTCTCTCGTTATTTATTTATTCATTTATTTTCAAGGTAACATTTTAACGTATATTTTTGCCACCTAACTGAAATGACTATGTGGCATGGACTTATATACAAGTTTAATATATTTGTCTTGATGAGAAGTCTACCAAAAATGCTCCACACACGAGAATCTGGGGAGATTTTCATTATTTCCATTTCAAGAATCAAAGAAGTACAAACTACAGAAGAAGTGCTTATGATGGTATTGCCATTTCAAAAAACCCCTCATGAATAAAAAGATACATGTATGGTAAACAAATTAAAAATCTGACTTGATTACCTTGATTTTTATTTAGTAAACTACCGGCTTTATTGAGATTGAGCGCACGGGAAAACATAAATAAATGTTACCTTTTCGATAATTTTTAATAGCTTAGGTCTGAACCAACAGTTTTCGTTGAAATTATAATCAAAGGAACTGTTAGGCGTACGCACAGGTTTCTTCCAGTTCTGGATTCAGTATTCTGTTAAGTACAGATTTAAGTAAAAATATTGCAAATATTCGATATGTTTTTGATGGCATTAAAAGCCATTGCTGTAACGTATGTAGAAAAAGGAGACTTTGGTAGGGCAAACATAGCCCAAATGAATGAATTAACGAGGTCTAAGGGTTCATGGTTCTTCAAAAATAATGTGTAAGAATGACTGTCTTTTTTCATAAGCCAACAGGTAATATGCCACCATCTTGTGATAGGAGTTTAATTGATATTTCAAATTAAAGGTTAATCATTCATTATACATTTTGTAGAGCTCTTTGTTAAACAATACTCCTTTGATGACGTCGTAACACATGAACGCCGATCAGAATTATACCTTGTGTGTGTGTGTGTATATATATATATATATATATATATATATATATATATATATATATATATATATATATATATATATATATTATATATATATATATATATATATATATATATATATATATATATATATAGAGAGAGAGAGAGAGAGAGAGAGAGAGAGAGAGAGAGAGAGAGAGAGAGAGAGAGAGAGAGAGAGAGAGGGGGTTGTTCATTTGGCTTTGGAGATCCATACCCTGTATGATTTCAATGTTAAAAATCTATATATATTTTACAACTTTCACTAATACAATTGGATCTTGCAAAGCTTGAGTCATTCATAGTACACATGATGTGTGGTCAGTACTTGCCCATTTCTATATGGGGCAAAAAGAAGTAGTCTTCTATCTACGTACTGACATTCTAAGTACTCAGAGGGCAAAATTTCTGACACATGACATGCTACTGGGATCTGGTGGGAGAATGCTATGACTTATGGTAAAGAGATTAAAAGCAGTTACCCTACTGAAACTCTTGATAATGTAAAACATACGCATCACGACAGCATATCTGGAAAATAGGCGTAAAGAAAAAATCTAAAGAAGTACTAATGCCTCGATACAGGAGGAGCAACATGATAAACCACAAAAATACAGCAAAAAAAAAAATTATTTACTATCAAACCAAAGAGCTGTCTTACCTTGCAACATCCTACAAAATAACAGTCATTCACTCATTCATTCATTCCTTCATTCATTCATTCAGCCAATCATTCATCCATTCCAGGTAAAGCCTGGAAACACTCTATAATGACAATGGCGAGGTAACCATAATTTTGAAAAAAGTAAAAACAAAATAAATAAGGGAGGTTCAAGGGAAACCGCTTCACCTTTCGCTGGAGAGGTCCTTCCCCCTAAAAGACCATATTATCGAATGGTCAGCAAGGACAGGGAAACGTATGCCATTGTTAATTTAAACTTCCCCCATTTCCCGTCCGTTTAACGTCCAAGACGAGGCATTACAGATCTAAAACTTGTTGTAGTGTAGTCGATATTACCGCACATTTCTAGTCAAGTTTCCGTCCTATTGCTCCAATATGCTAATGCGACTTTCTCCCCTGGAGGTGTTTTGCTTTGTTATATTACATCTTTCTGTCTTCTTCTTCTTCTTCCTTTTCTTTTTCTTGACCGCATGCTATTCATACGCATCATCACATTCTGAATAGCTGATATGTTATTCAGCCTGATTCTAGAAGACCGATTTAACACTGAATATCTGAATAACTGTCTCTATCACTTCGGCTCCGATTATTTGTGTTCCATTATGTGTTATTTTTATTTTCAAGTAAGCTGTTTTTTTGTGTGTGTCTTGGCAATGACTTCCAAAACGAAAACCTCTATGAACTATCACTTTATACTTCAAATTATTATCGGTAATTGGTAAAAACTTATCAGCAGACGCTAGCTTTGGTAATTTACTTGACCCATTTCGCGTTTTTAGTAATTTTAGATAGTAATTTAACATTTTTCTTGGTTTTAGTTCTTCAAAGTATTTATTTATGAATTAGGCATAACTACCATAGTTCCTCCATTCTCTGCATTTAATTCTATTTGGAAAGATGCTTTGTAATTTACAATCTATATATGTTGAATAGATTTTGTATACTCATTCGAAGAATAGTTTAAAGGGATAAAATATTTTCTTGGTGTGATATAACTGATGTTTGAGGCATATCATCATTCCCACTGATATTGCAAGAAGGAAATCAGTGGCCCTTTGTATAAAGCATTTCTTTTCACACTGCAAGGCTAAAATAATTTACTGTCGACGTTGTGAAATATATGCGACAGGGAAATAGCCTTGCTCAGAAATTACTGATTTCTGTGTACTCAGCCACATGAGACTCATTACTCAAGTATCATTATATACACTCACAAACACACAGAACTTGCATAAGGCTATTCATGAATATATCTCAGAAGAAAATGCTTCCATTCCACAAAGAAATACAATTCAGTTACAAATAGAAAAGAACTATTCGCGGGCGAGAAGATTTTGTCGCTAAGATACAATGAATGGGAATCCGAATCAGTGGCATCAACTGTATCTGTGGGTGACGTCCATACTCAGGACAAACGGAAGCCATTCAGATTCAGCTGAGATTTAGATTATATTAGTTTATATATCTATAACTGACGCACATTTCGCACTGAAGGGAAATAAAATGAAAGTAAGCTCGGAGAGTAAAAAATCTTCATATGCACAAAACAGGAAATTAAACAAATAAATATAAAGATGAATTAATGTCAACAGAGATTAATTTTTATTTCTCTTTAAAAGATACTATCTCAGGCTTGTATATTAATGAGAGTTTTCCGCTCAACTTCAGAGATATTTTTAAGCAACTACGAGAAAAGGTGATTTTTTTTTTAGCGCTAGTACTCAGCGTTTTGTGAAATTTATGACAGCGGCAAAACTCTGTGATGCATAATAGCAATTCTAAAACTAGGAAAAGTTTTCAAATTCCAGTACAAGTTTCGGATATTGCATTTTTTGTACAATTTCTTTTCTTCCGTTTTTATCGCCAGCTTCTTTGTCTAGTATTTCGCCCCTTCTTTACTTATTTCTATGTTTATTAGCTCCAACAAACTTAGCAACAATTTATTTGTAAACTAAATTACAAGAAATAAGGCATATTAATCTCTTTCATTATATTGCTAGATATTAAGAACATATAGAAAACTGAGAAAATATATACAAACTAACAACCCACAGCATTTTCTAGGTAATGTTTACCCTTTTTCTTTATTGCTATTTTGATATAGCAAACCAAATCTGTATGGTCCGAAACAAAAAACGACACACCACAGTCCCACGATCCCCAAAATTTTCTAGCAACTTCTGAAAATACTTTATACGGGCTTAGCTTTGTGGACATTTTTACTCATTTCTTACTGATGATAACAACAGTTGACCGATGAGCTCGAAACTTAATTTTAATACAAAATAATGAAACTTACTGATATCCACCATTCTATTTCTAAGAATTTCTGTTGTCCAAAACATTCCGGAGAACCTTGTCACTCTTAAATCAAAATGTATACATAAACATATCCATGCTAGATACACTTAATTTGGTAATATATCAATCAAGAGAGAAATATGAAGTGATGAATATCAACTAGAAGAATGTCCTATTTCATGACTTGCATTTAAGACGAATGACTTCAATTTAAGGCGAAAATCCGAAATACCGATTCTTTTTGAAAATTAACTACACATCAACGAGACAATGAAAATAATTATGTTGAATGGGATGGAATTCTTTTTTTAGGAAATCCTCTTACAATAGATATCTTTTGTGAAAGATAAAATAATGACTGAAAAGTTAATCAGCTTTTATTGAATTGGTAGCCTCTTTATTTGCTTTTACTACAAAAAAGAAAACAAGGAATTACTTTTTAATGACTAGGTCATTTCACAATTTACTGTATTTCGACCTCAAACATAAGATGGTTTTACGATAAAGCTTTAGGCTGAAACAGGTAATTATGAATGGAATGCCTCATCAATTTATTATCATTTCCAACGCCAATTATATACGTTTTCACTGGCCCGGTGACCTTAATATTTATTTTTATTCTACGACTTAAAATCACGGCTCTCTATCAAATTGGTAACCTCATCATTTTTTTTTTTAGTTGCCAACACAATCATACACACTCATTCGCCCCCTAATTTAGATGTTAATTCAACCTTCTGAAACTTGTACAGTCATTCAGTGACCGATGTATTGGGATGTTCGGTGATGGGGCCAACACTTGACTTTTTTTTTCTCTCACCTTCATGTTTTCTGCAGGTCTAGGTTCGATGAAGACATAAGGGTGTATACACATTCCAGTTATCTTCGCATTTAGAAAAAAAAAAAAAAAAAAAAAAAAAATATATATATATATATATATATATATATATATATATATATATATATATATATATATATATATATATATATATATATATATATATATATATATACCACTCAATTGTACTTGTAATGAACTACTCCCGTATCCGAATCTCAACCTGAATTGTTTTCAAAATTAACTGATTTAATATGCACATACAACATAAATCTTGGGTTTCTGGAATGTATTACTGCCCGCAAGGTAAAATTCTCGTACAGAAGAACGTACTTTCACATAAGACTACAGGAGAACCTTCACTCGTTCAGTTGTTTACAAATAATAGTTTTATTCGATGTTCATACGATATCGCACAAGATTTTATGAAGCGTATCCTCGTCGGATATTCATTTGGTAGTCAGTTTGTGATAAACCAACAAAATCTAATTTATGCATGTTCATATACGAGACACTAATAGTTATTCAGACTCATTATCGCATTATGTTTACATTTACGAGGATAAATGACTTTTTGTCTTGAAAATCTGTTTAATTAAAAACATATATTCACGTTTTTTGTTTTACGATATTTCAATCTTAGAGAAACTAGAAGCAAAACGAAACCATTCTCACAATGCCTAATAGTAGTGTACGATACTGTGAGTGACAAAAGACAGCCATTGACCACGTCAAGTTGGGTCATTAAAGTTATTTCTGAGCAACGTTTACGTCAGTATTTAGTGATGCCTTTATGAGCGCAACAAAAACATAAAAGTGGGTTCTTCTTGTTTTGACACAGAAGTATCTTCCAGGGTAAGAAAAGCGTAACCTTGGCTTCGTTCCGATTTGCCATCGAGTGACGTATGTATCCAATCATCATTTCAAAAATGAAATCGGGTATGGCGGAGAAAGTATAATACATTCATACGCAGTCAACTGACGTCAGCTGACGTCAACTTTTATCTTATTTCAGGTTGACTGTTGCGGCAAGAATAGAGACGCGTAACTTACAGTTATTTTCATCTTTTTCATAAGGAAAACAAGTCATTTTGGGTCAATATTGACGCGAAGACCTTCCATAGATTTGTACCGTATAAACTTATGTTTTCCTTGGCACCACGAATATACAGGGATACAAAAGGGGCAAAGTAAGTTATGCAAATTCTTTCTGTCACTGCCCATGAACTAGAGTTAATATTAACTAAGAGGTCTTCAGCATACCGTAACATGCCAGGAGATAAATTAATAAACCACTTATTAATCCTGGTCACCTTCAGAAATATAAAATTAAACTTCATTGTCTCCGGCAGAAGTAGTAAACTATTCCTAATGTGGAAGAGCGCATTTGCGTAATATTGTCCTTCCGAAAGCATTGCCTTTATCTTTTAACGAATACTTAAACTTACAGGGCTATTTTAAATTTGCCAGGGTCTATCCAGTATAGTATTAAAAAATAAATGGTGGAAAATATTTCAGTTATATAACCTTATTTCCTTTATATATGTATATATATGCATATAAATATATAAATATATATATATATATATATATATATATATATATATATATATATATATATATATATATATATATATATATATATATATATATATTTACATGCAGTTCATGAGGAGTGACAGAGAGAATTTACATAACTTGCTGTGCCCCTTTTATATTCCTGTATAATCATGGTGCCAAGGAAAACACAAGTCTATACGTTATAAATCTATGGAAGATATATATATATATATATATATATATATATATATATATATATATATATATATATATATATATATATATAATATATATATATGTATATATTCATACACACACACATATATATATATATATATATACTGTATATATATATATATATATATATATATATATATATATATATATATATATATATATATATATATATATATATATATATATATATATATATATATATTTATGATATATATATATATATATATATATATATATATATATATATATATATATATATATATATTTATATATATATATATATATATATATATATATATATATATATATATATATATATATATATATATATATATATATATATGTGTGTGCGTGCGCATGTTAGAGATAACGTCTTAATACAGTTTATACTTGTACAGATCTACGTGTACTTTTTCATCCCTACTCATACAAATATCATAACCTTAACAGAAAAGAATTATAAACGTTAGTAGAACGCAATTAGCTCAAAACCCAGGCTCATGGAAACAAGAATTCAGCGGCTATAGTTAAAGAACTTCTCCCATTACAAGATAAAAGTGCGGTCGCGAATATCGTAAACACTCATTATCAACAATAACAAGAAAACTTTGAACTTCCGCGCAAAAACCGGTACGCGAAGTTGTGAGTACAGTATACCCTCTAAGAACTTGGTTGCTAGGCAGGAGTATGGAGTCGGGGTAATTGTTTACTGGAAATAATTTAGTTGCGACAAGTAACGAATGAACTTCAAATCGTTTACGTTTGAGTTAGGATTATGTAGGTATGTGTATATGTGTACACCAAGCAATGGAGCCCTGCAAGGCCTTTCGATTTATAGTCCTTTAATTAGCTCTCTCCTAAGTAAAGGACTGTAAGTCGAAATACCTTGCAGCACTCCATGGTTTCTCTTTCCTTCGTGGATTTTGTCTTTATGTATATATTCGTAACGTTCCATATTTTCGTGATTCAGTTAAACATATATATATATATATATATATATATATATATATATATATATATATATATATATATATATATATATATATATATATATATATATATATATATATATATTGCCATATATTACTATTATATTATTAGGAAGTAATATATGGCAATATTCCTAAGTTCCTTGCTACCCCCATAGCGAAATGAAATGACGCGTTATATTTCATTAAATTTTCAATGATGAATAAAATATAATAATCCTAATCCCAGTGCAGTACGTTTGGAAAAAATCAAGATTTTTAAAAATTAGTTTTATGAAATCATCACTTAGCAAGCAAAGATGTTTTAAAATCAACTATATGACAGCGAGCAATGCAATAATACATTCGAAATACGCTTGCACAATAACCGTTGTTATTATTATTATTATTATTATTATTATTATTATTATTATTATTATTATTATTATTATTTTCTTTTTGTAGGACTTTAAAGTAGATCAGTGTAGAATATGTAGTCATTTTAATGATCACAAATAAAAGTAAAAATAAAACTGAAAACTTTCGATAAAACGACTGAGATTTCCAGAAACCCGTGGTTGATTAGACTTCATTAGGAAGATTTTTGCTTCTCACTTTTCGTACTCCGAACTTTTCACCATCCTTCCATTTTTTTTCTTTCTCCTTCTCTTCTCTCGTTATCTCTTTCTTATTTCACTTGGAAGTCAGCGAGACCCGATGGCCTAACCCAAGGGAAAGATTTCTTTTAACTTTCTAGAACTCTAATGAACAAAAAATTATCTTTAGATGTGATCGTTTGTCGGTTTTGCATGTAATGGCTGACACTGAGAGACACGAAAGAGCATAAGGAAGTGTTTCAATTTTCTTACATTATAAAATGTTTATATCGCGCAGTATGATGAATAATATTTATAGAATGCACATGTATTATATAGAGCAATTATATCTGATCTCTTTGTGTCTAGGAATAACCTTTTTGAGGCCAGTCATATAAATCCTACAGTAAGTTACTTGGCTGAAGTTATACAACAGACGTTTTGGAACATATGAGATGATATCATGAACACAACTTCTCCTGCTTTGTGAAAATAAAAATGGTTTTTACGGACCTACGTCAAATACATTTTGTTAATCTTGCAAATTACGGTAAATTTAGTATGAGGTATCCAATTTCTGAGTTTTTCAGCTTTCTTACGATGTTTCATGTAATTATTACTACCTGATTAATCACATGTATGTATAAAGCTGATTTTCCATAGCTTCTTCAAAAGTTGGTTGATAACTGAACATCAGTAATTCTTTAGACAGGTCAAAGGTACGAACTAATTGATCCACGGTTGAATGAAAGAGTTTTATATGCCTTAAATATATGTCTGTGAATATGCATGTATAGTGCATTTATATGTATGTGAATGTTTATCCCACTGCTATGACCATGGTCTTTGGCATGCCATTTTACACGCATCAGTCAAACAATAAATCAACCATGAAAATATGTATAAGATGTGTACATATCTCGTAAGAACTTACATTATTTGAAACCACCGATTCGCCGCAGAGTTAATATGCATACAAGAGAATAGGTTTTCATTTATATACCCCATCACATGTTACGATTTAAGATATTGAGAGAGAGAGAGAGAGAGAGAGAGAGAGAGAGAGAGAGAGAGAGAGAGAGAGAGAGAAGAGAATCTAAATTCACCAATATGGATATTTTCGTCCCTAGGATGAAAAATACTGGTCATCCCAATCTGACGGATTGATTTATAAGTACAGAAGGATTATCCAAGCTCAACCACTCTGCTCTCGTGCATCTATGAATGCATCCGTGTCTGGTCGACTAATGGACATAGGGATGGCCAGTTTATCATTTGATATACTTGTGGGATTTTCGATTAGATTAAGTCTGGGTATGACTTTGTTTAATGTATGTATGTATGTATGTATGTATGTATGTATGTATGTATGTATGTATGTATGTATGTATGTATACACACACATATATATATATATATATAATGTGTGTGCATGTATATGCATAATGTGTATATTTAATTACGTACAGTATGTGTGAATGCAGGTGACTACGTGTTTGGATGCGCCTGCATGTGGATGTTAACGTTTCTGCTTCTTTTCATGTTGTGTAAGTATTTCCAATGAGAATATTTGGCTCTTTGCCTAGGTAATATATGCAATCCCGAAAGTATAAAATACTTGATATGTCATACATTTCCTATGCATTCTATACAATGTCAAAAGGCAAACCAGCAGAGTATAGAATACGGTAATCTCGTTAGTGGCGCCTGGGAAATGGAAGGTTATGGGGTTAATATTTTGTGCAATATTTTCTTCAACATTGAAAATGGAGCCGAAGGTAGGAGACAATCGAAATCGAATCTGTAAGTACAGGCCAAAAAAAAAAAAAAAAAAATTAAAATGAACTCTGACAAAAAATTTTCATGTTTAGGAGACACTGTGCGAGTTCCTTATCCCTGACGTCAAGGGAAGCGGTGACTCGAGCTATCTGTTGGCAGTTGTTATGAATGTGACAGAAGACGGCTTTTACCGACTTGGAACAACGCAAGGAATTCTAAAGCAACTCTATGCAGGATCACAATTCACTGTTGTCCAAAGAGCTTACTCAGAGTTGAAGATGTTCCTGACCACGAAATACCTCTTCGATCTGTTGCTACCGCTCAGTCCACGGGAAGCGGCCAAGGGTTTGTGAAGTGCATGTGCAAGACGAAGTGACTGAGCATGAAATGCCTTTTTGTACAGAAGAAAATTAAGTGCAATTCAAAATGCCAATCTAGCCTTCCTTGTTGCAGCAGGTAATTCATGACAGTTGTGATTTTCTTGTTCTTCCAGTCAGAATATCCTGAACTTCACTTCGTATTTTTTTTTAACGCATTACTGTGCTTTCCTATTTCATTATGAAACATGTTAATTTTTAATTGTTGTTTCATTTTCAGACATTTTATTTGAAAAGACCTTTCCCATTTTACACTTTGCCAGATTAGTATTTGTCATTCTGTGCGATGCCTAATTATTTTATATAATGCCTAAGAAAAGTATGTAACAACACAGATATTTCATACCTTGCCTAAAAACTTCATGCATTATATATACTGCCTAGACATTCTATAGGATACCTGCTCTTCATGCATTGTTGGTAACATACATATTATACATGTGTGTGTGTGTGTGTGTATATATATATATATATATATATATATATATATATATATATATATATATATATATATATATATATATATATATATATATATATATATATATATATATATATATATATATATATATATATATGTATGTATATATATATATATATATATATATATATATATATATATATATATATATATATACAGTATATACATCGTGTATTTCCACAATGGTCCCGTGGATGAAGTATATAAGGGATCCTCATGTGAAAATAGAACAAGGTGAAACCAAGACTATCAACTTTTATTCCAAAGTCATCTTCAAGTTAATAAAATTACTTTGGGATAAAAGTTGAAAGTCTTGGTATCTCTTACTATTTTCACGTGAGGATCTCTTTTACATACACACACATTATATATATATATATATATATATATATATATATATATATATATATATATATATATATATATAATTTATATATATGTGTGTGTGTGTGTTATACAAGGTCAAATAAGGTCATAACCTCTTACCACATCTGTTATAAGTCAATGACATAATTAACTTATATCTCGAAAGAAATCACGGTAGCGTTGGCCAGCATGAACACTGGGCTAGTGCATTCTCATTCTCTCTCTCTCTCTCTCTCTCTCTCTCTCTCTCTCAGCTCACGAGCTCAGCTCTCTCTCTCTCTCTCGACATCCAAGTCACTAACTGAACTAAGGAAATTCAACAAAAGCATGTCTACAAAAAATATAATTTATTTAGTAGTCTGACATGGAAAATGGTTTAGAATCAAATACAAATGAAATGGGAATATCTACATTCCAGAACTGGTAACACAGAAAATAACCAAGTAAGAATAACACAGTGCTATCAATTTCCCTAAATGAGCCTGTACAACATATGAGTCCAAAATAAGTACAACACGACCGAAATCATGATAAGTCACATTCCATTTATTTGATCTCTATTCAATACGTCTGAGGAAACAAAGGGGAAAAAACAAAACTTTTAAAAATAGGCACAGAGAAAAATAAATGGGATATCTCCCCACGTTACCAATCCCAAAAGAAATACACATAATAAAACATGACAAAATCAAAATTCAGGAAAGTCAATAAAAATCAAAGAGACATGGAAAATAAAAATAAATGGGGAAAAAGATATTAAAAGCATGGTAACAGTGCAAAGAATCAGTAAATGTTAAACAAAGTTATTAATACCCATAAAGGTTTTTGAAAAACAAAGTCTCAGCTCACCTCACAGGCAGTACACAAAGTCTTCCAGCAAAGCGGATCTTATCACAACGAAATCATGACCCGAATGTCTAGCCTGTACTCAAAATGGAAAATTCACACTTCTATGGCACGACCATGAGAGCGAGATCGCGAACGAAAGCCCTACCGTAACTTGACGACTTCCGGTGACATGACTAGGTCATCACCCAAGGAACCCTTTGTCTCCATGGGAAGCGAGACTGGCGACGGGCCTTCGTCAGCACTGACACGTGAATACGTAGGCACTGTTTTGCATTTACCTTTGCCCAGAATATCTCAAAGAATGCTTAAAAAAAAAAACGAAATATATAACATTATCATTCCTAATGTTTTTTATATATATATATATATATATATATATGTGTGTGTGTGTGTGTGTGTGTGTGTGTGTGTCTGTTTTGAATAAAATGTCAAATATCATAATTTCCCCTGATTCCACGAGAGATATGCCCGCCAGCCCTCGACTGAAATAGTCCGAAACCACACCGACCGGACACTTCATAAGGTATGCAACCTCTCTTGCATGGAATTTGAATCGCTTACGAAATATTTCATGCCAATTCAATTCCACTCTATTATTTAGAACTATACAAATCACAAGTTATGTGCACATGTCCCACTTGAATTCACCTACCGCACTCTGAATGAATCCTATTCGTGCACTCGGAATGAATCCTATTCGTAACTCGACGTGATAGTAGAGAATTGTAGATGAAGTATTAATGCCATCTGTTTCTAGCATAGAAATATTTATCAATGTAGGAACGGTTCGCAGTGGTTGAGTTTCCGGATATCGCAAGTGGGCTTTTTTAAATTGTTTGGTGCTGCGTGTAATCAGATTATTAATACAAACAAAAATACTTTCGTGGATTTACTCTATATAAAAACAAACGAAGCAAAGGCCAAAAACAAAAGTTTTTATTTCCTTGCCGAATATTAAGTTTTATTATATTACTAAACGCATCCAAAAGTAATATGTCATGATTTCCTTGTGACTTGACATTTGTGCATCTTACATACAGAAACAATAATTTTACCTTTTCCATCTATTTTTTTTTGTTTTACTGAGGGGGTCCGTATGGAAATCCAAAAGCCTTCAATATCATATCTTTTTTCAGTTCATAAAAAAATGGGCTCGTATTTTCATGACTCAATATAAACACGCGCAAGCAGAAAAAAAAAATAATAGAATTCTTTATGACTAACATTACTATCATTATTCTTGAGTACGATTTCAACATTTGATGAAATTATGGTAGCCACTTAGCTCTTATAACCTTTACAAAGATATAGAGACTGGAACGGCAGAAAAGGTTTACTTGTGTACAATATTCTTCTTAATTATATTACATATGCATTCAGGTGTATACAAGTAAACGAAAAACTTCGAATATAACAATTTCAGCTCTTTGACATTAGAGCATTCATAAAATAAAGAATTTAGACTCACAAATACACACACACACACTCAAACACTTACACATACACAAACACACACACACAAACACGCACACACACATATATATATACAGTATACATATATATATATATATATATATATATATATATATATATATATATATATATATATATATATATATATATATATATATATATATATATATATATATATATATATATATATATATATATATATATATATATATATATATATATATATATATATATATATATATATATATATATATATAAGCGATTCCCACAGGAAAATGACAGGCAGAAGTTCAGTACTGAGCTTCTGCCTGTCATTTTCCTGTGGATTCACTTATACACTGAAGTCACGTGCATCTACTGTGATTTTTTAGCATATATATATATATATATATATATATATATATATATATATATATATATATATATATATATATATATATATATACTGTATATATATATGTATGTATGTATGTATGTATGTATGTATGTATGTATGTATGTATGTATGTATGTATATATATATATATATATATATATATATATATATATATATATATATATATATATATATATATATACATATATACATATATATATATATATATATATATATATATATATATATATATATATATATATATATTCGTGTTTACAATATCTTAATATATGTTGAAACTCCATTATATCTCGAGAGCATTATATCACTTTGCAAATGACCATTCATTTATAAAAGAACTGGGAAACCGATTAGGAAAATGAACTTCCTTTCATTGTGTCTCCTGAGCATTAAGAAGAGATGAATTGCAGGGGATCAGGTATTAATGGAGATGAAAGTAAAACATTGCTTCATAAATGACCACAATAAACAAAGATAAAAAAATGAAGAATCCGGGTACACACACTGAAGATTTATACATACACATTATATATAGCCTATATATACAATACACACATACACACACACACACATATATATGTATATATATATATATATATATATATATATATATATATATATATATATATATATATATATATATATATATATATGTGTGTGTGTGTAAGCTGAATCCACAGGAGAAGCTTGAAAAAGAGTGAAAAGAACTTTCGTGTAATTAAAAATATATATACACATACATATGCAATATATATATATATATATATATATATATATATACATACATATGTATGTGCATATATATGTATGTATGTGTGTGTATATGAGAGAGAGTAGAGAGAGAGAGAGAGAGAGAGAGAGAGAGAGAGATCTTCTCAACCGGACAAGCAAGTACAAATTTACAAAATCTGCTATGGGCGGTTTATGAAGTTAACTGGACTGAAAAGAAACGTTTCCTCGAAACTACTTGTTTAGATCCCATAGTTTCCCGATGAGTCTCAACGGCTGCGTAAAATAAACAGTCTTGTCGCAGTACTTCAAAGCTGGCCTTGTTTTAATTATCTTCCTGTACAGGAAGTAACCGTTCTAATTTGCACACATTTCAAAAGTTACTGAATGGTGGGAAGAGGAGTTGGAGACAAATTAAGAGAGAGTGAGGGATATACTTTCCTGTCTTTTATCCTTGCCTTAATCTTCAAGTATTTTCAAATGTACCGGTTACTAGAATACAGAAAAGGGGAAAAAGTTATTTAAAAGAAAGTTTGAGAGAAAATGCAGGAATTTCCTTTCGAGGGCAGTTTATGATACCTGTTGTCATTTACTACTGATACTCGTTACATTACGTTGTACATCTATACGGTCAACATAATTACGGAATAGAAATATTACTTAAAAATAAAATGGCATTTCAAAACCGTCAACAACTGTTACCTAACAAGTCACTAAATACAGCTAATTCACTTCGCGCATTGCCTCGGTGTAAACTCTTGTACAAGGTACAAAAACCGACGTTTTATCTTCATGAGGTTAAAGGAAATCATACAATTGTCCTCTTGAAGTATTGTCTGACTGATTCTGGAGAAGACGAACTAGTTGGCTTAAACTAAGCTGGTCTAATTCTAGCAAGGGAACTAGAATTTGGAGAGCCTATTATTAAGGTGCTAAAGGATATGAGAAGCCTCGTGTGGACCTCTAGATTCGGAAACCAGCAAAGAGAAGAATGTTCACCAGCTGTCTGGTTGGTCATAATGCCCATATGCATATGGAAATATGCCCCCACCCCCAACCCTACTATTATATTGTTTAAGAAGATACCGGGAACAGGAAAGCAAGTGTCCATATTAAGAATTTTTGTGAACCCCTTCCTTATATTAGTACACTTGTAAAACCACATGCAAATAATTATAATACAAAGCCATAAAAAAAGTAGTTCGATATGAATTTAAATAATAAATTCTAAAATTCAACAGTCACAAGAGACAAATTTCCTCGTTTATGGAAAATACCAAAGAATTCGCCTAATGACATGATATTTCACAATACTAAATTGATATTGAACCCAAAATCTAAGAATGGAACCCAAATTGAAAGAATCTACGACAATTTATAAGCACGTCTTTGCAGCGCCCTTCGGCACCTGGCTGCAACCCTTTCATCCCCTTTTACTGTACCACCATTCACATTCTCTTTCTTCCATATTGGTATCCAGCCTCTCCTAACAATTGTTTCATAGTGGAACTGCGAGGTTTTCTTCCTGTTACGCCTTTCAAACCCTTCTACTCTTAATTTCCCTTTCAGCGCTGAATGACCTCATAGGTCACAGCGCTTGGCCTTTGGCCTAAATTCTATACTCCTTCCGTCCTTCCTTCCCACATAATAACTACTGGCGCCAACGTTTATAGCTAAAAAATCGTACATGAATACTTTCCCCGGAATTAAATTATTTTATTTCCTCTTTACATGTAAGCACTAGATTCTTTTTTATACCAAGAATCATTTCCTGGAAAGGATATGCAAAATCAATTCAAACATAAATCCAGGAAGCCTCTGCAAAACTCATATTTAATTAACTATTTAATATTCAGCACAAATAATTTCGAAGAATCATTACTGATCGCAGAAAGAGGAGAGATAAAATTCAGAGGAGCTGCAGTAAATATTCCTTGTAAATCGATAAAAGTTTAGCTTATTGTGTAAACTTTTTGCTTCATTAACGTGCACCAAGAATTTTTATAATTATAGCTGATAATGATAAATAAAATTTTATTCGAGAATTTAATTCTTAAGTTATATTTCTCATGAAATATAATTTAATATAATTTGAACAACTATTTGTTATAATTTGAACAGCTATTTGTTATCCACCAAATAGAACCCAATTATTTTCGAGCGTTATATAATATGTATATAAGCCTTTCTTACCTGATAAGAAATGTGCGTTCATAGTACCTACATTTTTATTCTTGTAAGTGCTCCATGAAACATTTATGCTATTTTCTTCCTAATTTATTTTTCTTTTCCATAAGACTGTCGGTATTTTATATTTTTTCCACAAACCTGAAGAAACCGGGCGTCTCTAAAAAGATGTCACAGACACTATCAACAACTGAACCATGTAAAAAAAAAAAGCGTCACAGATACTATCAACAACTGAATGTGTAAATAAAATATGTCTCCAAATTACAACGGATAAAGTGAGTACTCTACCCCTCGCAGTATCACAGAAGTGAAACGTACAATGGAACTCATAGCAGGCATTTAAAAATTTATAAATTCTTAGTGAAAACGATATCTTTGTTTTAAGCTGCCATTAAGAGAAGAAAAATGATAAATCTGGAAAAGTGTGTTGCACATATTTTCCCCTAAAAGACAATAGTACTTGATCTCGTGTACGGTCCTGGCAAAAGCATTAAATCTATTTTAACTCTGAGGCCAATTTTATTTGACGTTTGGACAGTTTTTCCTATGATTTTATGTAGACAAGAGTTAATGACCGTTATCGCTGATGTCTGATGCATTGGGCCTTAATTTTCGTCTAGAAATAGCAATAATGTGATTCAATACTGACTACGATCATTTACTAATAAAAGTTTTTAGAAACTTGTAAAATTATAATGCCTCTTTTCATGTATTGCGCTTCTCGAGATATGTTTTACATTAACTGTACGTTGGGAATTATGGTGACACCTACAGTATATGCTTACTGCAATCACACAGACACACACACAGCATATATATATATATATGAAATTTTTATCACACCGTGATTTATATACAATCATGAAGCTACAAATGTCGCTTAATATCGAAATCCACGCTACCTCGGTATATCTCCGTTGGAGAATTGTCGCCGAAGGGAATTTATATAAGTGATAAATGAATTGGAATCGTGGGGACACGAACCCGCGACGAAAGCCTATTCAGCGACTCCAGTTGACGTAAACCATTGAGCCGTCAAGAGAGGTATAAGTCTTTTGCCGAGATGTCGTACTGCTTTTTACCCGTCGTGAGCGGGAAAGTGTACTAGCCTCGACAATGACCCACCTCCGCCATGACAGTTCATTGGTACGTTTGGAACACGCAGCTCTTGTTATGAAATTTTTATCACACCGTGATTTATATACAATCATGAAGCTACAAATGTCGCTTAATATCGAAATCCACGCTACCTCGGTATATCTCCGTTGGAGAATTGTCGCCGAAGGGGAATTTATATAAGTGATAAATGAATTGGAATCGTGGGGACACGAACCCGCGACGAAAGCCTATTCAGCGACTCCAGTTGACGTAAACCATTGAGCCATCAAGAGAGGTATAAGTCTTTTGCCGAGATGTCGTACTGCTTTTACCCGTCGTGAGCGGGGAAAGTGTACTAGCCCTCGACAATGACCCACCTCCGCCATGACAGTTCATTGGTACGTTTGGAACACGCAGCTCTTGTTATGAAATTTTTATCACACCGTGATTTATATACAATCATGAAGCTACAAATGTCGCTTAATATCGAAATCCACGCTACCTCGGTATATCTCCGTTGGAGAATTGTCGCCGAAGGGGAATTTATATAAGTGATAAATGAATTGGAATCGTGGGGACACGAACCCGCGATTTAAAGCCTATTCAGCGACTCCAGTTGACGTAAACCATTGAGCCATCAAGAGAGGTATAAGTCTTTTGCCGAGATGTCGTACTGCTTTTACCCGTCGTGAGCGGGAAAGTGTACTAGCCTCTCGACAATGACCCACCTCCGCCATGACAGTTCATTGGTACGTTTGGAACACGCAGCTCTTGTTATGAAATTTTTATCACACCGTGATTTATATACAATCATGAAGCTACAAATGTCGCTTAATATCGAAATCCACGCTACCTCGGTATATCTCCGTTGGAGAATTGTCGCCGAAGGGGAATTTATATAAGTGATAAATGAATTGGAATCGTGGGGACACGAACCCGCGACGAAAGCCTATTCAGCGACTCCAGTTGACGTAAACCATTGAGCCATCAATAAGAGGTATAAGTCTTTTGCCGAGATGTCGTACTGCTTTTACCCGTCGTGAGCGGGGAAAGTGTACTAGCCTCGACAATGACCCACCTCCGCCATGACAGTTCATTGGTACGTTTGGAACACGCAGCTCTTGTTATGAAATTTTTATCACACCGTGATTTATATACAATCATGAAGCTACAAATGTCGCTTAATATCGAAATCCACGCTACCTCGGTATATCTCCGTTGAGAATTGTCGCCGAAGGGGAATTTATATAAGTGATAAATGAATTGGAATCGTGGGGACACGAACCCGCGACGAAAGCCTATTCAGCGACTCCAGTTGACGTAAACCATTGAGCCATCAAAGAGGTATAAGTCTTTTGCCGAGATGTCGTACTGCTTTTACCCGTCGTGAGCGGGGAAAGTGTACTAGCCTCGACAATGACCCACCTCCGCCATGACAGTTCATTGGTACGTTTTCGAACACGCAGCTCTTGTTATGAAATTTTTATCACACCGTGATTTATATACAATCATGAAGCTACAAATGTCGCTTAATATCGAAATCCACGCTACCTCGGTATATCTCCGTTGGAGAATTGTCGCCGAAGGGGAATTTATATAAGTGATAAATGAATTGGAATCGTGGGGACACGAACCCGCGACGAAAGCCTATTCAGCGACTCCAGTTGACGTAAACCATTGAGCCATCAAGAGAGGTATAAGTCTTTTGCCGAGATGTCGTACTGCTTTTACCCGTCGTGAGCGGGGAAAGTGTACTAGCCTCGACAATGACCCACCTCCGCCATGACAGTTCATTGGTACGTTTGGAACACGCAGCTCTTGTTATGAAATTTTTATCACACCGTGATTTATATACAATCATGAAGCTACAAATGTCGCTTAATATCGAAATCCACGCTACCTCGGTATATCTCCGTTGGAGAATTGTCGCGAAGGGGAATTTATATAAGTGATAAATGAATTGGAATCGTGGGGACACGAACCGCGACGAAAGCCTATTCAGCGACTCCAGTTGACGTAAACCATTGAGCCATCAAGAGAGGTATAAGTCTTTTGCCGAGATGTCGTACTGCTTTTACCCGTCGTGAGCGGGAAAGTGTACTAGCCTCGACAATGACCCACCTCCGCCATGACAGTTCATTGGTACGTTTGGAACACGCAGCTCTTGTTATGAAATTTTTATCACACCGTGATTTATATACAATCATGAAGCTACAAATGTAACGCTTAATATCGAAATCCACGCTACCTCGGTATATCTCCGTTGGAGAATTGTCGCCGAAGGGGAATTTATATAAGTGATAAATGAATTGGAATCGTGGGGACACGAACCCGCGACGAAAGCCTATTCAGCGACTCCAGTTGACGTAAACCATTGAGCCATCAAAGAGGTATAAGTCTTTTGCCGAGATGTCGTACTGCTTTTACCCGTCGTGAGCGGGGAAAGTGTACTAGCCTCGACAATGACCCACCTCCGCCATGACAGTTCATTGGTACGTTTGGAACACGCAGCTCTTGTTATGAAATTTTTATCACACCGTGATTTATATACAATCATGAAGCTACAAATGTCGCTTAATATCGAAATCCACGCTACTCGGTATATCTCCCGTTGGAGAATTGTCGCCGAAGGGGAATTTATATAAGTGATAAATGAATTGGAATCGTGGGGACACGAACCCGCGACGAAAGCCTATTCAGCGACTCCAGTTGACGTAAACCATTGAGCCGTCAAGAGAGGTATAAGTCTTTTGCCGAGATGTCACTGCTTTTACCCGTCGTGAGCGGGGAAAGTGTACTAGCCTCGACAATGACCCACCTCCGCCATGACAGTTCATTGGTACGTTTGGAACACGCAGCTCTTGTTATGAAATTTTTATCACACCGTGATTTATATACAATCATGAAGCTACAAATGTCGCTTAATATCGAAATCCACGCTACCTCGGTATATCTCCGTTGGAGAATTGTCGAAGGGGAATTTATATAAGTGATAAATGAATTGGAATCGTGGGGACACGAACCCGCGACGAAAGCCTATTCAGCGACTCCAGTTGACGTAAACCATTGAGCCATCAAAGAGGTATAAGTCTTTTGCCGAGATGTCGCACTGCTTTTACCCGTCGTGAGCGGGGAAAGTGTACTAGCCTCGACAATGACCCACCTCCGCCATGACAGTTCATTGGTACGTTTGGAACACGCAGCTCTTGTTATGAAATTTTTATCACACCGTGATTTATATACAATCATGAAGCTACAAATGTCGCTTTAATATCGAAATCCACGCTACCTCGGTATATCTCCGTTGGAGAATTGTCGCCGAAG
The DNA here is from genome assembly GCF_040412425.1 of Macrobrachium rosenbergii. Taxonomy (NCBI): domain Eukaryota; kingdom Metazoa; phylum Arthropoda; class Malacostraca; order Decapoda; family Palaemonidae; genus Macrobrachium; species Macrobrachium rosenbergii. The sequence goes on from NC_089750.1 coordinate 56,159,949, forward strand.
GGGAATTTATATAAGTGATAAATGAATTGGAATCGTGGGGACACGAACCCGCGATTTAAAGCCTATTCAGCGACTCCAGTTGACGTAAACCATTGAGCCATCAAGAGAGGTATAAGTCTTTTGCCGAGATGTCGTACTGCTTTTACCCGTCGTGAGCGGGAAAGTGTACTAGCCTCGACAATGACCCACCTCCGCCATGACAGTTCATTGGTACGTTTGGAACACGCAGCTCTTGTTATGAAATTTTTATCACACCGTGATTTATATACAATCATGAAGCTACAAATGTCGCTTAATATCGAAATCCACGCTACCTCGGTATATCTCCGTTGGAGAATTGTCGCCGAAGGGGAATTTATATAAGTGATAAATGAATTGGAATCGTGGGGACACGAACCGCGACGAAAGCCTATTCAGCGACTCCAGTTGACGTAAACCATTGAGCCATCAAGAGAGGTATAAGTCTTTGCCGAGATGTCGTACTGTTTTTACCCGTCGTGAGCGGGGAAAGTGTACTAGCCTCGACAATGACCCACCTCCGCCATGACAGTTCATTGGTACGTTTGGAACACGCAGCTCTTGTTATGAAATTTTTATCACACCGTGATTTATATACAATCATGAAGCTACAAATGTCGCTTAATATCGAAATCCACGCTACTCGGTATATCTCCGTTGGAGAATTGTCGCCGAGGGAATTTATATAAGTGATAAATGAATTGGAATCGTGGGGACACGAACCCGCGACGAAAGCCTATTCAGCGACTCCAGTTGACGTAAACCATTGAGCCATCAAGAGAGGTATAAGTCTTTTGCCGAGATGTCGCACTGCTTTTACCCGTCGTGAGCGGGAAAGTGTACTAGCCTCGACAATGACCCACCTCCGCCATGACAGTTCATTGGTACGTTTGGAACACGCAGCTCTTGTTATGAAATTTTTATCACACCGTGATTTATATACAATCATGAAGCTACAAATGTCGCTTAATATCGAAAATCCACGCTACCTCGGTATATCTCCGTTGGAGAATTGTCGCCGAAGGGGAATTTATATAAGTGATAAATGAATTGGAATCGTGGGGACACGAACCCGCGATGTGAAAGCCTATTCAGCGACTCCAGTTGACGTAAACCATTGAGCCATCAAGAGAGGTATAAGTCTTTTGCCGAGATGTCGTACTGCTTTTACCCGTCGTGAGCGGGGAAAGTGTACTAGCCTCGACAATGACCCACCTCCGCCATGACAGTTCATTGGTACGTTTGGAACACGCAGCTCTTGTTATGAAATTTTTATCACACCGTGATTTATATACAATCATGAAGCTACAAATGTCGCTTAATATCGAAATCCACGCTACTCGGTATATCTCCGTTGGAGAATTGTCGCCGAAGGGGAATTTATATAAGTGATAAATGAATTGGAATCGTGGGGACACGAACCCGCGACGAAAGCCTATTCAGCGACTCCAGTTGACGTAAACCATTGAGCCATCAAGAGAGGTATAAGTCTTTTGCCGAGATGTCGTACTGCTTTTACCCGTCGTGAGCGGGGAAAGTGTACTAGCCTCGACAATGACCCACCTCCGCCATGACAGTTCATTGGTACGTTTGGAACACGCAGCTCTTGTTATGAAATTTTTATCACACCGTGATTTATATACAATCATGAAGCTACAAATGTCGCTTAATATCGAAATCCACGCTACCTCGGTATATCTCCGTTGGAGAATTGTCGCCGAAGGGGAATTTATATAAGTGATAAATGAATTGGAATCGTGGGGACACGAACCCGCGACGAAAGCCTATTCAGCGACTCCAGTTGACGTAAACCATTGAGCCATCAAGAGAGGTATAAGTCTTTTGCCGAGATGTCGTACTGCTTTTACCCGTCGTGACCGGGAAAGTGTACTAGCCTCGACAATGACCCACCTCCGCCATGACAGTTCATTGGTACGTTTGGAACACGCAGCTCTTGTTATGAAATTTTTATCACACCGTGATTTATATACAATCATGAAGCTACAAATGTCGCTTAATATCGAAATCCACGCTACCTCGGTATATCTCCGTTGGAGAATTGTCGCCGAAGGGGAATTTATATGTGATAAATGAATTGGAATCGTGGGGACACGAACCCGCGACGAAAGCCTATTCAGCGACTCCAGTTGACGTAAACCATTGAGCCATCAAGAGAGGTATAAGTCTTTTGCCGAGATGTCGTACTGCTTTTACCCGTCGAGCGGGGAAAGTGTACTAGCCTCGACAATGACCCACCTCCGCCATGACAGTTCATTGGTACGTTTGGAACACGCAGCTCTTGTTATGAAATTTTTATCACACCGTGATTTATATACAATCATGAAGCTACAAATGTCGCTTAATATCGAAATCCACGCTTACTCGGTATATCTCCGTTGGAGAATTGTCGCCGAAGGGGAATTTATATAATGATAAATGAATTGAATCGTGGGACACGAACCCGCGACGAAAGCCTATTCAGCTTACTCCAGTTGACGTAAACCATTGAGCCATCAAGAGAGGTATAAGTCTTTTGCCGAGATCGCAAAATTTTTTTACCCGCCGTGAGCGGGAAAGTGTACCTAGAACTCGACAATGACCCACCTCCGCCATGACAGTTCATTGGTACGCTTTGGAACACAGCTCTTTGTTATGAAATTTTTATCACAAGATTTATATACAATCATGAAGCTCAAATGTCGTTTATATCGAAACTCCACGCCACCGGAATATCTCCGTTGGAGAATTGTCAAGGGGAATTTATATTTATGATAAATGAATTGGAATCGTGGGGACACGAACCCCAACGAAAGCCTATTCAGCGACTCCATTTGACGTAAACCATTGAGCCATCAAGAGAGGTATAAGTCTTTTCGCCGAGATGTCGCACTGCTTTTACCCGTCGAGCGGGGAAAGTGTACTAGCCTCGACAATGACCCACCTCCGCCATGACAGTTCATTGGTACGTTTGGAACACGCAGCTCTTGTTATGAAATTTTTATCACACCGTGATAAAAGACTTATACCTCTTGATGGCTCAATGGTTTACGTCAACTGGAGTCGCTGAATAGGCTTTTCGTCGCGGGTTCGTGTCCCCACGATTCCAATTCATTTATCACTTATATAAATTCCTTCGCGACAATTCTCCAACGGAGATATACCGAGGTAGCGTGGATTTCGATATTAAATTTTTATTTGTAGCTTCATGATTGTATATAAATCACGGTGTGATAAAAATTTCATAACAAGAGAGTTCCAAACGTACCAATGAACTGTCATGGCGGAGGTGGGTCATTGTCGAGGCTAGTACACTTTCCCCGCTTCACGACGGGTAAAAGCAGTACGACATCTCGGCAAAAGACTTATACCTCTTTGATGGCTCAATGGTTTACGCCAACTGGAGTCGCTGAATAGGTTTTCGTCGCGGGTTCGTGTCCCCACGATTCCATTCATTTATCACTTATATAAATTCCTTCGGCGACAATTCTCCAACGGAGATATACCGAGGTAGCGTGGATTTCGATATTAAGCGACATTTGTAGCTTCATGATTGTATATAAATCACGGTGTGATAAAAATTTCATAACAAGAGCTGGCAGGTTCCAAACGTACCAATGAACTGTCATGGCGGAGGTGGGTCATTGTCGAGGCTAGTACACTTTCCCCGCCACGACGGGTAAAAGCAGTACGACATCTCGGCAAAAGACTTATACCTCTTTGATGGCTCAATGGTTTACGTCAACTGGAGTCGCTGAATAGGCTTTCGTCGCGGTTCGTGTCCCCACGATTCCATTCATTTATCACTTATATAAATTCCCTTCGGCGACAATTCTCCAACGGAGATATACCGAGGTAGCGTGGATTTCGATATTGCGACATTTGTAGCTTCATGATTGTATATAAATCACGGTGTGATAAAAATTTCATAACAAGAGCTGCGTGTTCCAAACGTACCAATGAACTGTCATGGCGGAGGTGGGTCATTGTCGAGGTTAGTACACTTTCCCCGCCACGACGGGTAAAAGCAGTACGACATCTCGGCAAAAGACTTATACTTCTCTTGATGGCTCAATGGTTTACGTCAACTGGAGTCGCTGAATAGGCTTTCGTCGCGGGTTCGTGTCCCCACGATTCCAATTCATTTATCACTTATATAAATTCTTCGGCGACAATTCTCCAACGGAGATATACTGAGGTAGCGTGGATTTTGATATTAAGCGACATTTGTAGCTTCATGATTGTATATAAATCACGGTGTGATAAAAATTTCATAACAAGAGCTGCGTGTTCCAAACGTACCAATGAACTGTCATGGCGGAGGTGGGTCATTGTCGAGGCTAGTACACTTTCCCCGCTCACGACGGGTAAAAGCAGTACGACATCTCGGCAAAAGACTTATACCTCTTGATGGCTCAATGGTTTACGTCAACTGGAGTCGCTGAATAGGCTTTCGTCATGGTTCGCGGTCCCCACGATTCCAATTCATTTATCACTTATATAAATTCTTCGGCGACAATTCTCCAACGGAGATATACCGAGGTAGCGTGGATTTCGATATTGCTTTATTACATTTGTAGCTTCATGATTGTATATAAATCACGGTGTGATAAAATTTCATAACAAGAGCTGCGGTTCCAAACGTACCAATGAACTGTCATGGCGGAGGTGGGTCATTGTCGAGGTTAGTACACTTTCCCCGCTCACGACGGGTAAAAGCAGTACGACATCTCGGCAAAAGACTTATACCTCTCTTGATGGCTCAATGGTTTACGCCAACTGGAGTCGCTGAATAGGCTTTCGTCGCGGTTCGTGTCCCCACGATTCCACCATTTATCACTTATATAAATTCCCCTTCGCGACAATTCTCCAACGGAGATATACCGAGGTAGCGTGGATTTCGATATTGCGACATTTGTAGCTTCATGATTGTATATAAATCACGGTGTGATAAAATTTCATAACAAGAGCTGCGTGGTTCCAAACGCATCAATGAACTGTCATGGCGGAGGTGGGTCATTGTCGAGGTTAGTACACTTTCCCCGCTCACGACGGGTAAAAGCAGTACGACATCTCGGCAAAAGACTTATACCTCTTGATGGCTCAATGGTTTACGTCAACTGGAGTCGCTGAATAGGCTGTCGTCGCGGTTCGTGTCCCCACGATTCCACCATTTATCACTTATATAAATTCCCTTCGCGACAATTCTCCAACGGAGATATACCGAGGTAGCGTGGATTTCGATATTAAGCTTACATTTGTAGCTTCATGATTGTATATAAATCACGGTGTGATAAAAATTTCATAACAAGAGCTGCGTGGTTCCAAACGTACCAATGAACTGTCATGGCGGAGGTGGGTCATTGTCGAGGTTAGTACACTTTCCCCGCTCACGACGGGTAAAAGCAGTAACGACATCTCGGCAAAAGACTTATACCTCTTGATGGCTCAATGGTTTACGTCAACTGGAGTCGCTGAATAGGCTTTGTCGCGGGTTCGTGTCCCCACGATTCCATTCATTTATCACTTATATAAATTCCCTTCGGCGACAATTCTCCAACGGAGATATACCGAGGTAGCGTGGATTTCGATATTAAGCGACATTTGTAGCTTCATGATTGTATATAAATCACGGTGTGATAAAAATTTCATAACAAGAGCTGCGCGGTTCCAAACGCATCAATGAACTGTCATGGCGGAGGTGGGTCATTGTCGAGGCTAGTACACTTTCCCCGCCACGACGGGTAAAAGCAGTACGACATCTCGGCAAAAGACTTATACCCTCTTGATGGCTCAATGGTTTACGCCAACTGGAGTCGCTGAATAGGCTGTCGTCGCGGTTCGTGTCCCCACGATTCCATTCATTTATCACTTATATAAATTCCTTCGGCGACAATTCTCCAACGGAGATATACCGAGGTAGCGTGATTTCTGATATTGCGACATTTGTAGCTTCATGATTGTATATAAATCACGGTGTGATAAAAATTTCATAACAAGAGCTGCGTGTTCCAAACGTACCAATGAACTGTCATGGCGGAGGTGGGTCATTGTCGAGGCTAGTACACTTTCCCCGCTCACGACGGTAAAAGCAGTACGACATCTCGGCAAAAGACTTATACCTCTTGATGGCTCAATGGTTTACGTCAACTGGAGTCGCTGAATAGGCTTTCGTCGCGGTTCGTGTCCCCACGATTCCATTCATTTATCACTTATATAAATTCCTTCGGCGACAATTCTCCAACGGAGATATACCGAGGTAGCGTGGATTTCTGATATTGCGACATTTGTAGCTTCATGATTGTATATAAATCACGGTGTGATAAAAATTTCATAACAAGAGTTGCGTGTTCCAAACGTACCAATGAACTGTCATGGCGGGAGGTGGGTCATTGTCGAGGTTAGTACACTTTCCCGGGCCACGACGGGTAAAAGCAGTACGACATCTCGGCAAAAGACTTATACCTCTTGATGGCTCAATGGTTTACGCCAACTGGAGTCGCTGAATAGGCTTTCGTCGCGGTTCGTGTCCCCACCATTCCACCATTTATCACTTAT
>NC_089750.1:56167021-56177021 GCF_040412425.1 Macrobrachium rosenbergii
CACCGCCATATCATCGGAACAGATAACCCTCAGGTTCACGAACTCGACCAGATCTCAACTTCATATAACTCCAATGGTAGAAAGAGAAAAAGAGAAGGACAAAGAGAGAAAAAGTGGGTGTGAATTCAGCAAACTTCAACACTAATGCAAATGCAAACCATTAAATTAAATTCTAAACGCCAAATGCAAACAATGAAGTAACCCTAACCATATATGTGAACCGCCAAAAAAAAAAATATAACGCTAACTGCGAATGATGAAGCAAAAGATACTTTATCTACTCTAATAAAGAAAACGGCTCGCAGAGATTGAGAAAGCAGGATAATCTTGTATCAACTCGCTGTCAATGACTTCTCCAAACGTCACCGCTCTAATCCTTGATAACAGTGCAATCACTTGACTGCATAAAAACTGCTTCTGTCATCAAGGAGAACACATACTAAACCAAAAGGACACACACCCAAACTGTTAACCATCTTAATTTCTCATAATATAAGTCTCTTTTGGGAGCGTACCTATACACTATTTACCAAGTGTAGACACCTGGTCTGACTAACATACATATACAATAAAAAAACACTTGATCACCCTTGAACCGGTTTGTTCCCCACCTCACTACAACCAACGCAAAGAGAACACTTACGTAATAATATCCCTCTCTATCTTCCATAACCTGTGCTGCAAAAGTACATAGAAACTATTCCCTAAATCAAAATAGAAGAAATACACTACGCACGTCTTTCGACTCATAAACACACCCACTTACCACACAAGGCCACTAGCAACTGAACGCATTGCCGTGTCTCCCCCAAGGGGATTGAAGATACCTAGTCAGCAACCAAACTACCATCCTAACTCTTCCCAGATTATTGGAACACGACCTATTACGTCCTACATGACCTGATTTCACGTCACCCATCTCTCAGAGGCTTTCAGAGGTCCCTAATGAGCTGCCACCAAAATTACTGTAGCCCAGCTGAGAGGTAATTCTCATTGCTTACCTGTTACTACAAAGTTGAGACGTCCCATCTATTGGTAGCCTGGTAGCGGCTGCACAGAGGCTGCTGGTAGTTCATCTCAGTACCCACTCACTCTGCACCTCTCTCTCTCTCTCTCAGGTGTCTACAGCTTTAACAAGCTTTAAAAAAAAACAGTTTTGACAAAATCTTACATAACTAGATTGCAAGAAATAAGAGATGGATTAAAAATATAATAATAAAAGTTCCAAAAGATCATTCACATAAAAGTCTTACACTGTAACTTTTAATAGGTCAAAATAAGTCATAGTCCAGTACATTTCCAATGACTACACCTTCAACCTCTATCTCAGTGGAAACATATAGAAGAAGTCAAATGAATTACTCATTAATTCCAAAGCATAAAAATAAAGATATGGGAATTCTCCCATGTTACTCATAAAATATGTATCATACAATAAGTGCTTGAACAAAAAAGACATTATAAAAATGGAGAAAACAATTCATAGTTTGGGGAAATTGAATGTGGTTCTGCCTCCAAACAGCATGTTCGCAGTCTTGAACGATAAATTACGAACCAGTCTTCACTGAAGACTTAATAATGTTCCAATGTTGGTCTTCCAACATCTTTCATATCTAATCCTTCACACCTTTAGGGCTCCACCCAAAAGAAACGCATGAACACACGTTCTCTACCAGAACTTGACACCTTCCGCGAACGCAGCCAAAGTCACGTCACCTGATCCTTCGCCTCAAGAAACCTGTCGCTAATATTTTACCAATGAGTATTTTAATTCATAACATACTTGTGACCTAAAGGCCTTCATATATATATATATATATATATATATATATATATATATATATATATATATATATATATATATACATATATATATATATATATATATATATATATATATATATATATATATATATATATATATATATATATATATATATATATATATATATATATATATATTATATATATATATAAATACACACATATCAAATAAAATAAATATATATATATATATATATATATATATATATATATATATATATATATATATATATATATATATATATATATATATATATATATATATATATATATGTATATATATATATATATATATATATATATATATATATATATATATATATTATATAATATATATATATATATATATATATATATATATATATATATATATATATATATATATATCTCCTAGGCCTTCTTATCATGATATTAAGTCTTGCATACAAGATAATATTTTTTTCCTTTTATGCTAATGCGACGCAGTCCCCTCACAACTCTGACATAACCATTTGTAATCATAATTGTCTCCTGTTCTCTCTGGTCATTTACGTAAATGTCTTTTTACCCCTCCTTCATATTATTCATATTTTTTCTGTGCAGAATAGTTTTTCTTAACTTCTATGAAGCAAGCGTTTTGTCTTTATCGTGTAGCAATAGGTTCCTCTTCTTACACATTATCTGTTTGGTTATGTTTTAATTAAAGAACGCTGTCTCTTGAAAACTGATGTTCCGTCATAGACCATCCACATTAAGAAATATATATATATATAGATATATATATATATATATATATATATATATATATATATATATATATATATATATATATATATATATATATATATATATATATATATATATATACGTGTGTGTGTGTGTGTGTGTGTGTAATTTTAATGTTTATAACCAACAATTGCTGAGCATGAAAAAATACCATTTATTTTGCTCCTATTTCAAAAATACGATTATTGTCAGTTTCTATTGCCTCCATATGAAAATAGTCATGTCCGGAGGAAAGGGATTGGCAATACCAGCAATGGAAGGACTCTTGTATAAACTGAAAAAAACTTATAGTTTTCATATGTTAATAACTTTTCAAGAATCACAAGTTATTTGCATTTATCCTTAACCAGCCATGTATAAATTTGCATTGCGAAGAACGTTGATGTTTGATATGACCTGTGCAAAAAGAGAAGCGAAACCGATATGCCATTTGTTTGGTACGAAGATCTTCGGTAGATACGAAGTCGTCCCTAACTAATTGTTGCATCACTCGAAGGAACTGCGTTGTAGTTGGAAACTTTTTAAGTTAATGAGGAAGTCTGATAGGTATAACCAAAATAATGATGTCGCTGCGTGATGGCACTGTATATGTCGTGTCTGTTTCTTGTGGGGGCGTGACATCAAAGATGTGTGTATCCCTGTACTTGACTCCCACTGATCCTAATTACAAGGTAAACTGCGTGGTTAGAGATGGAAATTTGCCGATAAGTATACTGTCTTGCAGTATATTTTACAGAAGTTTAAGTTTCAAAGTCCTAAGACATATTACCTACAATATAGTACAAGCACAGAAGGTTATAATTTAAGTTGATAACATGGTCACTATTCTATAATGACTAGTTACTTTGAAAGGTGAGAGCCTTCTGTGACCTCGTTTATAACAGGCGATGGAGGCTGAGCACTTCAATTGAGATGACTAGTTTTGAGCAAATATTGTTATGAAGATATAAAATATGACATTATTTAATCTAAGTCACTTATCTATTCTTTATATTCCCATACTTCTAAATATTAATAAAAATAGTTTAATGGTGTTTGATATAAGGCAATTGCATGTTGTCTCTGATTATCATTAGTACTGCTCACATTATAAGGAACTGACATGCATACAATAACATATATATGTGTCATTTATAAGTACTATAAGTTTATACTACGAAAGTCCGTTTTATTACTTTCACAGCTGTGATGCAAAAGAAGACATAGTGAAACCGGAAAATAGCAATCAACCTCCCCTAAAGCAAAAGAGGTGTCACACCTCGTTTCTCCTCGACGTACTGTCATGTACCTCTCATAAAAGCCTTCCTAAAGGTCTTCATAAGCGCATACAGAAACTCAGCTGCACTTTCAAGTGTTCTGACGAAGGATTTATTTTCTACTTTTCCCCCTCTCTCTTCACTTAGAAAGACTTGATGTACACCTACTCGCGAGCAGGAAGAAGAAGAAGAGTAAGATATGTGGGGGGACATGTAGGGCATTGGGGTGGAGGGAGTAAGCCTTCCTCTGCCGAGCCCCAATCCTTCTAATGCTACTCCTGGATTTAATGTTCTAAGGCTACACAGGGCGGATGCCATTGTGAGGAACAAACCTGCCTGCGGGTGTTGTCATGCTCGCTGGCACGCCTCAAAGCGCATCTTGTGGATGGTGTAAGAGAAAGCGTATGAAAAAGCTCCTACTGAAAGATGGCAGGGTATGGGGAGGCACTGGCGATGGAAGGGTGGCAGGGATGTTATGAGTGAGGGGCCACCGGGAGTGGAAAAGCCTCAGGGAAATGGCGGATAAGAGAAGGAGCTGAATCGCAAGAAGAAAGAAAAGATGTGATGAACAGGATATTACTATTTCATTGAAGACGATGATGAAATTAAGGCACAAGGGGATACAAGATAGTGTATATGCATTGAGGAGAGAGAGAGAGAGAGAGAGAGAGAGAGAGAGAGAGAGAGAGAGAGAGAGAGAGGATGTTTCCTTAAAGGAAAATCAGTTAAGTCCATAACAGTGATTTAAAAAATAATCAGCGTGAAAGTTAAGAAGGAAAGAAAATTTAGAGAGAGAGAGAGAGAGAGAGAGAGAGAGAGAGAGAGAGAGAGAGAGAGAGAGGAACGTGTTCCTTTAAAGGAAGAAAAATCAGTTCCATGAATAGTGACAAGAAAATAATCATCGTGAAAGTTAAGAAGGGAAAGAAAATTTCAGAGAGAGAGAGAGAGAGAGAGAGAGAAAGAGAGAGAGAGAGAGATGACGGTATCATCAAAGGAGGAAAATCAGAAGATTATAACAGTGACGTCAACCATTACCCAAAATGAAAGTTGAGAGGCAGGAGAGCGAAGGTGAGACCAGAAAACAGGTACAGAACAGGATAAGGTAAAGAGACATCAATGTGATAAAAATACTGTGATTTGTGTTACTGAAATATTTTATGATAAGAAAAGTTCGCTTGAAGAGAAATATACCTAATAAGAATAACTGAAAAGTTTGTAAATGCAGCAAGGTTAATGCCATAATTAAATTGTTAATTATGGAGGAGACAGTAATAAAGAAATATAAGACAAAACCCTTTATCAGTGCCTTAATGAAAATACGGGATGCAAAAAAAACCACAGTGGAATTTTAAGTATTATGAGAAAATGAAAGCTGTTAAAAACAAATGATTCATTAATTTCAAAAAGAATATATTCTGATCTTACCTGAAAGAAAAAAAACAGGATTTGTCAATAGAGTAGTGACTGGCCTCGGTTAGAGACGAGGATGCGGCTTCTTTTTTCTTTCAAATGTTAACATTTTTCACCTGTCTATATGCTCGTTTTACTGTCATCCTAAGCATATATAACTTTCTGCCACTATATTTCAATGCTTTCAAAGGTGGGTTGCTAAAACATCACCTTTATGATTTTCATTGAGGTTTATCTGGATGTCAGTCAATAAAACATATACATATATATATATATATATATATATATATATATATATATATATATATATATATATATATATATATATATATATACATATATATATATATATATATATATATATATATATTTATGTATGTATATAGTATATATATACACATATACATATATGTATATATATAATATACTGTATATACACACATAATACATACATATGTACATACATGCATGTGACACAAACACACACACACACACATATATATGTATATATATATATATATATATATATATATATATATATATATATATATATATATATATATGTGTGTGTGTGTGTGTAATAATGTGTGTGTGTGTGTGTGTTTGTGTGTCTGACTGACATCTATTTGAGAAGCTGACACTAATGTTTGTTGGTAAAATTTTGCTATCAAAAAAAGTATATCATGTAATAATTATAAGTTATGATAATGTAGAACACGGATGAAAATATAAAGCACATAATCCAAATGAATTCCAGATTGCATAAACCTAAATTGATTACAAGGATCAATTTCAAAATTTCAGGAGAAAACAAGAGAAATGGAGACAGAGGAGAGGACTAAAGAGTTACAATTACTCTCATTCTTTGGGTGTGTACACCCACCCCCACCATAAGCAAGGCACACACACACACACACATATATATATATATATATATATATATATATATATATATATATATATATATATAGAGAGAGAGAGAGAGAGAGAGAGAGAGAGAGAGAGAGAGAGAGAGAGAGAGAGAGAGAGAGAGAGACTGGGGGCAAAGGGGAAATGGTAAACAAATACATATATATATATATATATATATATATATATATATATATATATATATATATATATATATATATATCTATATCATAGAGAGTTATGAGAAAACGAAACTATAGATGGATATGTAGATAAATCTAGGGAGAGAGAGAGAGAGAGAGAGAGAGAGAGAGAGAGAGAGAGAGAGAGAGAGAGAGAGAGAGAGAGAGAGGAGAGAAGATTGGCTACCAAACACTCTGCTGCGATGAGTCTCTGAAGTAGGCATTGTGCATGGACAGGTGCCGACCGAGAGGCGAGACAGCTTCCATGATGAAACTTTTCTTTGTTGTGTTAAAAGAAATAAAAAATGGAAAAAAAGAAGGATGAAAAGAGGATACACTCGCTGCCTGGAACAGAAAAAGAAAAAAAGAAAATGGGATGTTTGATGTAACACAGCGTCTTTTTTCCATAATGTCTGGATGAAGCATTCGCGTTTTCTTGAATATTTCTCATGCCAGTTTTCTTTATATACAAATAAATGAAAATGAAACCAATACGTTACTGAGACCTGTACACCCATGTGCGAAAAATTCTTATAAATTCGCATGATAAAAAATGTGATATATTGTTTATTGATAAATAACTATTGATCTCTTTTTAAAATTTAAGAAGCTAATTTAAGAACAATCGCATTTAATACTGAAAAAAACAGAGATATGTTGAAGACATACTTTTTTATGTGATATAGGAAATGACGTGAATGCCAAAAGAGCTTGCGTGAAATAGTTGAATGAAACAACATTATTAAAGACTGAACTATGATGATAAATATTAAAATATTTATACTAATTTTTTTGTATCCTTACCTGTGTGTTTTTCTATTCTTCTCACGGAAAGATCTGTCAACATCTGTCGGCGTCTGTCACTCCACTCTGTCCGTGGAAGAATTGCTCCTGTTTTAGAGCCTAAATCCCAGAGTGGGAGAAGACACGGGCAATACGTGTCAGAGAATAGGAAATGGGCGAATGTCTCTGGAAATATATTCCTTTCATTCAGCCTTCATCAGATTATATGGGAAATCCATTGTTATTTACAAGTTGTATATTTTTTATTTGTGCGTTTTACTGACTTTAATCATTAGAGGAATCTACGTATTGATCGGTGTATTTGTTAAATATTAAAGAAGAACAGTTGCAGAACAGATAATGTTTGAACGGGCACTAAATTAACTTCAAAATAATATTATTATTATTATTATTATTATTATTATTATTATTATTATTATTATGAAACATTAAATAAATTTTGACTCGAAGCAGTGCTTATTCTCCTTGAACATATTTAATTTAGCTGATTGAGCAGCCCCCATGTCTTTGAAAAAGAGTTGAAAGTAAAAACTTTGTGAGTCTTCCAAAAACAGAATAAATCAAAAGAATGATAGAGACTACCTTCTAGGTATTCCGGAAGCAGCCTTGGGTCCCTGAATCGGGTTAAACATATGGGCTACTACAGGAACAAGAGCCAAAGTACAAGGCTGACTTACTCTCAAACGTTAACAATAACAGGCTAGACATCATACCCTGGGGTTTCCCACTAGAAACTTAGTCATGTTTCAGAATCATTTCATTTAATTATTAAATGGAACTATTTGTCTTCTAAGAAATTTTCGTATAGTGAAATAATTCATAGCAACTTATGCATATATTATGCTGACTCTTTGAAAACGTCTATTGCTTATTTTCTATTGTGAGTCTTTCTTATAGAAAAAACATATATTTATTTTGATGTATGTGGTATATTTGACTAATAATAATAATAATAATAATAATAATAATAATAATAATAATAATAATAATAATAATAATAATAATAATAATAATAATAATAATAATAAAACCGTGTTTTAGACACTTAAAAATTCCAAACCAAGAACCTTTTCGGAAAATTTTGCTCCAGGAGAATTGAATAGGAAAGCATTTTCATATCTATCATGCAAACTCTACTAACTAAGCTGATTACAGACTAAAGTCATGTCGTATTTAGTTAATAAAGGTGAAATAAGAATATACACTTGACAATAACATTTTGAACTATGAGAGGCCACTATCGAGGTTGATGTGTTGAGGGAGGTCAAGGTCATGGCAATAGTAAATGGTCAAATGTGAATTTGACCTTGGTTTTAAAAATTCATGGTTATTTCTAGATACTTACGCCTACACACACACACATATATATATATATATATATATATATATATATATATATATATATATATATATATATATATATATATATATATATATATATATATATGTACGTATGTATATACGTATGTTGCGTCTAGTATGTATATATGTATGTAAGCGTGTGCGTACGTGTTGATTACATTACTATAAATGAATGGCTAACACAACCTTCAAATAATTACTAGCCGCAGTCCTTCACAACTGTAGAGGATGGTTATAGTACTCTTATACGGACTTGCATCACGTCACGGACACTCAAATAATGAATTACTGACATGGGTGTAAGTCCCTTTGAAATAAAAGCGACATGTTAGTAAACATAACAATTTCAACGATGAGTAAATTATTACAACAACAACACAACCAGCAATTCTATCTTGAATACGTAGTTTATGATACTCAGAAAATTCTGTCATTAAATAATATAAATAAGTTCGATTTCCCATCTTTTTTGTTATAAAGGATTCTGTTGAAAATGGAGTCAATAATCCTTTAACTATGCTAATTTTTTTCTCATTACTTATTAAAATGAGTTTTTCTCATTCCATAATAAAGTGTTACGTCAAGGTAATTATAAAAAAAAATGGTTTTACTTTATCATAATGAGAGAGCTATATTTAATTTGTTTATGTATAAATGTAAATTTTTGACTAATGATCAATTAGACTAATTGGCATGTTTCTCAGTATCGCTTTGATTTTGTGCATATATAAAGCACGACAGATGTAAATGAAAGCTAAAAATTCCTTGCTCAATATGTAGAAAGCTTTAGAACGAACCTTTTATGCCCCTGAATATTTTGCTTTAAAAGCAACGTTTCCATGATGCTATTATTGCTGCTTTCAAGTTTTCTTTGCTTTAACTAAGCCAAATTTTCCGTCAATAAACAAATGCCAGTAAATTGAAAATTTAAATCAATCATTTAAGAAGGCCTTATATTCTTGTACACCAACAAGTTTGCCATTAATCTTTTGAGCAGCCTAACTGTATGACAGCTCAAGTCTGACCAATATAAAAAGCTTATCAAAACATTTACATGGAATTTTATATACATATTGGCGGGCGATTCTTTATAAATACATGGTTCTTTGTTTTATTGTTCTTAAATGTTACAGTAACTCCAAAATTCTTCACGAAATGGGGATATCTTTCCCATTGCAGTATATGGTATCACCAGCAAATTTCTTACGTTGTACAGTATGTTTCTTTTTGTTGTGAGTCATTTTGCCGCTTTTAATACATTGACTAATACATGTTTCTTGCCTTTATTCATTATCATATCTATTTCATCATTAATATGCGTAACTGTCTTAAAACAGATGTGAACACTGATCTCTTAACGTTATTGCTCTTACCAAAGCAATAAAGTTAAGAAATTTCTTGAATATGGCTTCTATGACTGTTTACGGGAAAGGTCCTCAAGGGGAAACCATTTGAATGCTCTTCGATCGAGGGTTTTAGGAATCTGCT
>NC_089750.1:56182021-56192021 GCF_040412425.1 Macrobrachium rosenbergii
TTCTGGGCCAAAACTCCAACCGAAACTGAATTACGGATTCTCGAGTCTCTCTTCATCAAAAACTTGTTCCAGTTGAATACTCAGTCCACCTCCACCCCCTTGTACTTATCTTAACCTTTTGTTTTTATGTACAGTATGTACTTTTAGTTTTGTTCATCTTTTGTCATGGTAGGTCGACCCCAGAGCGCCTCAAATATTTCTTAACTCTGTCATTTGTTATGTATTTTTTTACTTTTATCAACATGTACGCTTTTAATTTTGGTGTTTTTATGTCAAGCGTTAATCTACTTTTTATATATATGTTCATTTTTATTTATCAATTTAATTTACGAAGAGGTGATTTGTAGACACCTTACAAATTCATATTGTTCAGTATTTATTATACAGACCCTTGAGGATGCATTCAGTCGAATAAATTATATATATATACATATATATATATGTGTGTATATATATATATATATATATATATATATATATATATATATGTATATATATATATATATATATATATATATATATATATATATATATATATATATTAAAATATTTTTAATCGGTGCCGGCATAGACTGATTCTCACACTCATACTACGTACGTACATACGTATGTATGTATGTATGTATGTATGTATGTATGTATGTATGTATGTATGTATGTTTTATATATATATATATATATATATATATATATATATATATATATATATATATATATATATATATATATATATATATATATATTTCAGTCGTGATTGCAACTTGAAATGAGTGATGTTTGCAGATGTAGAGTTCTGAAAGGGTTTGCTAATTGAAGCAGCAGACACTAAAGTGTCTGGGAAAGAGAAAGTTGATGGGAAATATAATAAATGGTAATAGTCAGTAGGGTAAATGGAAACGATGAAGATGCGACAAAGAATGTGAATACAGATGGCTTGAACAATGGAAGCTGTCGCTCCATATTTGTTTTCACAACAGAAAATTTTAAGGTTGAGACAGAATGGAAAGAAGAGATATAACTGAAAACATGAAAACAACAAACGTAACAGGAAGTGTGGAAAAACATTTGAAAAGACTTTAATTCACTAATAAATTTAAGCTGAGAATATATGAAGGTGTCTTGATAACTTTTCTTTTCATGGCAGCGAAGTATTGATGGAAAATGTACATAAAAAAAGATTAAAACTGTCTAGATGAACAGATTGCTTTGTACATGTAGCGTGACAAGAGTGAATTGTGGCTATTATAATTACATACGAATCTCGTAGAAAATTTACCATAGATCCTTTATATATATATATATATATATATATATATATATATATATATATATATATATATATATATATATATATATATATATATATATATATATATATATATATATATATATATATATATATATATATATATATATATATATATATATATATATATATATATATATATATATATATATATATATATATATATATATATATATATATATATATATTTATATATATATATATATATATATATATATATATATATATATATATATATATATATATATATATATATATATATTATCAAGGATTTACATTCCTCCCTCCTATGTAGCTGTGATCTAGTTAGCTTAGTGACAAATTTCTCCTCTCAGTTAGCGTTGTCAGGAGCCAAATTGGCGGGCGCGGGAGGACCCAGCGTAGTTCAACCTAGCTCAAGCCGTTAGCGTAGGCTTTCCTTCACCGCCCCCCACACACACAAATCGTTCGATTCTGGGAACAATGAAAACCGCCCTTCTCACCCCATCACGTGAGGTGGGTATATCTAGGTATGGGAAGGTCAATAGGCATATTAGGGCTAGTGGCCAGGTAGGATTTTAATCTGTAAGCACTTAACCTTAAGAACTTTTTTTTTTCTGCTTTTTTGCTGGTGTATGACCCTTGCAGGTACGACTGGCCCAAAGTTCGGAAATTCAAGACGCCGTGTTTTGAAGAAGCCAGAGACTTCTGTGACCTCGTCAGGAACGCACGTGCTGCATCCTCTTCCACTCCTCTGGTTGAACTATCTTCGACGGACAGCCAAGATGATTGTTTGGCACCTCAATGGTCATACAAGGTTCGTACGTTGCAAGTAGTCAATAGCCAGCCCTTTCCCTTCCACTTAAAAACCCCTGAATTTCCCATTTCTTTAAACTTTAACTCCTTCCTCCACAAAGCAATCTTCCTTTGTTACGAGTCCTGCCGGCCTCCAATATCTCGCCATTAATGTGCCTTGAATTTCAGTAGAGATCCCGTGATAATTATCCATTTATCCCTCTCCCAGTGCAAACTTAAGGGCAATTTAGGCTAAGCAATACCAGTGTTTAAATTTACTCTTTGTGTGAATGCGATCACGTGTTCCTTGTTAAAACCCCAAGCAATTACGATCCCCATATTGTGCCTACGTGATTTCTTCATAATTATCTGCTGGGCTACATAGTGGTTAATGTTTAACATGTGCAATGTATAACATTTATAGGGGGATTCCATTTCCTTCAGTGTGTACCGTCGTTTCTAACCCGGGATGTCTCTTTCAGGAGAGACAGCTGCTCTTTGCATTCTGTGCCCAATAATTCTGACTGCCTTTCAAGCCGAATTATTCCTGGTCGTAGTTGGGTCCTTGACGTTCCGTTGTGGCCTCGCCAAAATTTTATATGAATTATTTTCCCCATCCTGAAGTTCAGTCCCTTGCAGCATGTAACTGAGACTATCTAGTGTAATCGGGGCATGTCTAAACTATTGTTACTGTACGGGAATAATTGTATTGTACATTGGCCCCCCTTATTAATCAGCTTGCTTGTTGCCAATCCCTGCATTACTGTTCTACGTATCCAATTAATGAGTCTGCCCCTCGGCTACCACTTTTGTTTGTCTCCCTTGCTTCATTGTTACATCTCTGTAAATAAACCCTTGTAAATTGTAAAAGAATTCTAATTCCAATGGAGAACTTCCTCCTTTAATTGTAAATCCAGGAAATCTAAGGTAAATTTCAAATAAATTTTCCTTGTTCATAATCTGGCAATTGGTCCTGTTGCAGTCCAGTCAAACCTTGTAAATTCGTTCAATTCTCATCCCAACCAAGACCCCAAGTTTATGACAATATATATATATATATATATATATATATATATATATATATATATATATATATATATATATATATATATATATATATATATATATATATATATATATATATATTTATATATATATATATATATATATATATATATATATATATATATATATATATATATATATATATATATATATATATATATATATATATATATATATATATATATATATATATATATATATATATATATATATATATATATTTATAATATATATATATATATATATATATATATATATATATATATATATATATATAAAGGATCTATGGTAAATTTTTCTACGAGATTCGTATGTAATTATAATAGACACAATTCACTCTTGTCACGCTACACGTACAAAGCAATCTGTTCATCTAAACAGTTTTAATCTTTTTTATGTACATTTTCCATCAATACTTCGCTGCCATGAAAAGAAACGTTATCAAGACACCTTCATATATTCTCACCTTAAATTTATTAGTGAATTAAAGTCTTTTTCAAGTGTTTTTTTTCATACATCCTGTTACGTTTGTTGTTTTTCTTGTTTTCAGATATATCTCTTCTTTCCATTCTGCCTCAACCTTAAAATTTTTCTGTTGTGAAAACAAATATGGAGCGACAGCTTCCATTGTTCAGCCATCTGTATTCACATTCTTTGTCGCATCTACATCGTTTCCATTTACCCTACTGACTATTACCATTTATTATATTTCCCATCAACTTTCTCTTTCCCAAACACTTTAGTGTTTGCTGTTTCAATTGTAAACTCTTTCAGAACTCTACATCTACAAACACATATATATATATATATATATATATATATATATATATATATATATATATATATATATATATATATATATATATATAATATATATATATATATATATATATATATATATATATATATTATACATACATACATACGTAGTATATGAGTGTGAGAATCAGTCTATGCCGGCACCGATTAAAAATATTTTAATATAATATTAACGCCCACTGGATTATAAAGTAATTTGTCTCAAGATACTCTCTCCTTATATCTACATTTATAAATAAGATTGTTTCGTTATATCTACATTTAAAATATGATTATTTCCAAAGATCATTAACATGTGGAAAAAAGTTTCTGTTCTGATGACGCAATTTGCGTTTCTTTCCATGACCTCATACGGAATGAGTCCATTGTACCAAATTCTAGGTTATTATATAATATATTTTTAATACATTATTTAATTTCTTTTGGAAAAAACTTTGGCAATATATAAGAAATATATTCTCAAAAATTATACACCTGAAGGCAGGCGCTCATTTTTTCAAGTTAAGCGAGAAAGGCCTCTGATGTTTAACATAACAAAACTACGAAGTTCTTTAAGCGAGAACCTATCTGTTGATTAAAATCTTGATTGTGAAAAGAGTTGAAGAATTTAGAAAAATCTTAAGAAGTTCACTCTTACATAATCTCAAAGGTATTGCTCAAGAAAGGTTTTATAGCGAAGCTAACTATTAAAATAAAATACACAAAATTCCAGTTTGCTTTATCGAAGAATTTCTAGTCATCAAAGACTTTCGCTTGTACATTTTTTTTTTCGGTGTAGTCAAAGATCAAAGTCATTTGTCTCGAACTTTTGACAGTGATGACTGAAATTGACATCCCTCCATCGATCGTGATACGATCCTGATCAATACCTAGGAAGACGTACCACGATTTTCTAGAAGGGAACGGATACAGATAATACTTGATTTAATTTGCTTTCTCCTATACATCATATCATAACGCAAAGGTTAATAAAGACAAGGAAATGTTTAATTAGTTTCAGTCGATTGAAAAAGACAAATAAATGAAAGAAATTTTCTGAGATATTCATGGTTGCGTTATCTAGATCAAATGATCAACCCTAAGGGTATGGTACCATTGTTTTTGACATACCGCCTTTATTATTTCCTCAAGAGGAATGATCAAATTTACATGTTCCTACCTAATAAGCTTCATTTCATATTTCGGTTATCTTGAATGATTAAGGTTCTTTGAAAGAGAAACCGCCAAAACAGTAATTATTTCACCAAAGTAAGAGATTTAACTTAAATTTTCTTTGAAAACGATTATAAACCAATTTGTCATGTATAAACGAATTTTAAGAAGACATACTATCGATCACATCTATAAAAAAATAGGAATAAATTGATTTTGCTACCATCAATGAAGCTTTCGTTGTTCTCGGCGAAGTGTAACGCACGCACGCACGCTCTCTCTCTCTCTCTCTCTCTCTCTCTCTCTCTCTCTCTCTCTCTCTCTCATCGTTAACTTGATGCGATAACAAAAAAATATTAGTTGTACTGTCACATTTCATCACGTTTGCAAACATAGTAGCCCAACAACTAAGCATCTGACGTTAAATTTCCCATTTAATATTCATTAATTATAAACTTATCCAGACAATAATCTTCGGAACGTTAACTACAAAAGATAGCTAATCTAAGAAACATTAGTTATGTGTGAAGGCTAAATTCCCTAAGCGACCTAAATCATATATTTTGGATGTTCTACATGAAACAAATGTATGCTTAATCATTTTAACGAGAAAACAGTCCTGAATTTGTATGGACCTTTTAGTTTTTCGATTATAAAGACAAAAGGCTCATCTGTTGATTATTAGGTAAAAAAACTGCGTCTGACCCGAGATATTAAGCTTTATACATCGTGGCATAACATAATAGCCTACGTACGTATACTTCGTTAACAGGACTTTAAATTCCGGACAAAAAGATTTCATTTTCTTCGTAATGATGATAATGTCAAAATCTGATACCAACAACAGCCCTTCACTTTATTACCTTTTGAAAATGGGAAGTGAATTTTAACACGGAATATCATTTTCCAACAATGGATTGGCAATGCCAACTACAATATAATGCTCTTAATATTCTTACCGCTCGTGACTGGTTGCTACAAGATGGCCTGAAATCCCACTTAGTTTATGAGCAATAATTGAAGTCGTTGTGTTTGGTATATAAAAGCACATCAAACTTTATAGATGATTTATGTAATCACAACCTTAAGTGATGGAGTAATCTTATACCTTTAAACGACGGAAATTTCCTAAGATTGCTAAATGACAGTATAGAAGACTTTTTAGATGATTTTTATGATAATACTTTTGAGTAATGAAGTATTCTTATACATTTTGATGGCGCAAATTTCCTAACATTTTAAAGGACTGGGAATTCTTTCACCCTTAAAGGATCGAAAAGACAAAAAAATTCTGACATTCCTGAATAAAGAAGAATCCATTGCCCGTATGGTATATTACAATGAACATAACTTGATTCAGCATTTCAGTGTGCTTGAAAATTTATAAATCTTTCAATAGATAATTTTTGATTTGTAGACAACTCCAAAATGATATCAGGTCACATCTTGTAAGTCAAAGAATAACGTTCTAAATTTCATTTGATATACCCTCGGTTCAGAAGATCATTACGTTGTCATTCATCAGTTCACTTCTGCTGTGCATCAAAGCAAAATTAAGTCCTATTCATGACTGACACAATTTGACCGCTATATTGCCTTGGTCTATTTCAGGCTCAATTGGTATGGCAGTAGTGTATTTCAAAGGGATATTTTTAGATTTACGTATGGAGAACGATAGAAAAATGGCGCCTTTAAAATAATAGTCGATCCAATTAGATTATGATTTAATAAAAACAATGGGAAAACAACTGCATCGCTAAAAGGGGAATATAACTGTATAGGCATTGTTCATTTTTGAGACCATTTAACAGACAACATTCCTAAAATAGAGTTACTTCAGAGGGTCTCATAATTTTATAATCACGAATATGTTTAACCGTAGTTTAAGCCTCCTTTTGTGCTTTCTGTTTATTTTATGTAAAAAGACCATCACTATTAATGTCTTTGTTTATAAAAATAGAACAATGGTAGGAGATATTATTTTATGTATATATGGGGACATGGATATTAATAGCAATAATATTATCATTTAATTTTTTGTTATTACAACGACGACGACCGTATATTTTAAATCAATGAACTGGCATGCCCTTGGAGTTTAGAAACTCTTGTTCTGTTTGAAATATTTTCATTCAAACGCCCCCAGTTTTGATTTATTGTATCTCGAACATGAAAACGCTTGTCGTTGTATGATGATATTATTGGATTACTGGAATGAAACACCCTCTTGGAGAGGAAATATATATATATATGTATTTATACAATCTTCTTCTTCTTTTAACGTGCTTTTTCCCATTTTTGTATGGGGTAAGCTGATGCCTTCTTTTGAAGGACTTTTGATTTGGCTTTGGGGTAGACCGTAGTCTCGATCGGCTGCCCTGCCTGACATCGCTTAGACCCCGGTAGCGTATGGTAAATGTATCATACCAGACCCAACGCCCTTTCTCCCAGCAGCGAGAAGTTGTTGCGCGGGTAGGTCGAGAGTTCGAGACGTGTGAGATGTTTGTTATGCTTTTTAGAAGATGTTGGGTGGCTTTGTTTTGTGTGTGTATTTAGTCTGTAACACCCATTTGCTTTTAAGCAAACCTATCCGTTGATTACATACATAATCCCGGGGTGTCTACATGGATAGCAAAGTGTCCGCTCTCTGATCAGTCGGCTGCGGATTTGAACCCGCCACAGACCTCTACGAAGTCCGAAGCTGCTGCTGTAACCGACTGTGCCATCAAGGCTCCATGTATTTATACAATATATATGTATGTATATATATATATATATATATATATATATATATATATATATATATATATATATATATATCTATATATATATACATATATCTATATATATATCTATATATATATATATATATATATATATATATATATATATATATATATATATATATATATATATATATATATATATATATATATATATATATATATATATATATATATATATATATATATATATATATATATATATATATATATATACATATATAATGTTTGTGTGTGTGTGTGCATGTTTACAAACGTCCTTTGATCGTTTACATTTTGCTTCTCCCATCTTGATATATTTCAATATAACGTAACGTAAAATTTAAAGAAGTACTAAATGTTTTTTTAAAGTCCCCCGTGACGTTCTACCCTGCCTTGGCCTCCTATAATGACAACCCAGGTGTCAAATGAGGTAGATAATTTTATGACCGTACCCTAAATCATTACCAACCCCTGACCTGACCATATTAATCCCCGCTTGAGGCGAAAATCAGTAGATCGTTGCACATTTACACGAACTCTTTGAGATTTCACACACTTCCGATATTGTTAACAGTCCCCAGCCAATCTCGTCACGAGGGCTCTCTGGGGACCTTCCCCTCCTTTCCTCTACCTGTCATGCCATTAAGGGTCATTGTCTTGACCCGACCCACACCTGCGACTCCTCCCACTCATCCTCGCCCCTCCACTCTGAGTATCTGTGTTGTCCTCTAACTTCCTTAACCTTTGTACTGGCCGACTTTCAACGACCTTTCCAGATACCTGCCAGGATTATCGGCGTGCCCAAGACGAGGAAACTGTCAAAAGTCAAAACACGACCACCCATGGCGCCGTTTGCAGTATAAATACGAGCCCCGACGGACCTTACAACGCCTACATGTCGAGAGGTCTGTCTGAATAGGGGCTCCGATCGAATCGCCACTAAACCTCCCTCTGATGCTGTCGCTCTGAAGGTGGTCCTACCTCACCTCCTTGCCCTCTGAGTGCTGATGTTGCTGTAGCCCACCAGCACCCTTCTACTTCCTCTAATCCCTCTATGGTGGGGGACTGTATGCTACGCAGCTTCCACTGATGCCCTGCTATGGGAACCTGGTTCTGATCTCCTTCAAATCTTGTCCACAGATTACGGTAATGTGATTGGAAGTTGTCTGTTCGGCCTCATAATTTTGTCTTTACCTGATTTTTTTCGCCTGTTTTCCTATACCCACATCCCTACCCATTTGCACTCTTCCTCAGATTTTCATGTGATTTGATTGTGGTGTTTGATTTATCAATATTGGAATACTAGTGTTCATTTTACATTTTCTTTGACTATAAGTGATAACATGCAGTGAATTATTCATACCAGTGTCTTACTTTTTGCTTACATATTCCAAGTTAAGTGTCACTCGAAATTCTTTCGTGTATTACAACGTCCCTGCTCTTGCAGATCCATGGTGTGAGTACCTGTTGTGTGAAATAACCTGTAGGTTAATGGTGCCAGCTACCTGCAAACTACAGGTGCCATACCCGGTCAAGATATCCGGAATCCTACCCCATACTTCCGACGTGCATTAGCCTAAGAATGCAGAATTAGGAAAAATTATACTGCTTGCGTTTGTGTGGCACTCTTGCTTAGTGATTGTGATCTTAGTCCAGTAATTTGAACAGTGTCACGGAGCTCCATTGATAGCTTCTGTAAATATTTTCTCTTCTGATCTTTTAGTGAATTATATGAATTATAATTCTAAGTGGCCAATCTAAGTTTGCCTTGACCCCTTTATTCTCATGGTATTTTGAGTATAGTCACTATTACCCTTTCTGTTGTTAGTCAGTTGCCGTTATCTAGGTCATAATCAGAGCTATCCTTTGTCATCACGGCTGTGCTGAACGTGAAAATATGTAATATACATAATAACATATATATATATATATATATATATATATATATATATATATATATATATATATATATATACTAGCTGACCAACCCAGCATTGCCTGGGATAACTAAATGACATCCGATAAACTCTCTCTCTCTCTCTCTCTCTCTCTCTCTCTCTCTCTCTCTCTCTCTCTCTCTCTCTCTCTCTCTCTCTCTCTCCTCTCCTCTCCCTCTCAT
>NC_089750.1:56197021-56199521 GCF_040412425.1 Macrobrachium rosenbergii
AGAGTGAAGGAGTATATGGAATTATCCAACCATGACTGAACGAAATACATTCTCTACCCAAATCAGTCCTAGATCTGTCTGCTGTGAAGTAGAGCCTTGACTTATATAAAATGGAACAAAATCTTCCAGAACATTGTGAAAATATGCTTTTTTTAAGAACTGAGAAAAAGTGCTATATCATCAGTAATAATAAAAACGATTCCGTGTTCCTGATATAGGATTTTAAATTATTTATCAATTGTAATAATCGAAGATGATAGTTGACTCTGTCGTAATCATTTAATATAAGTTACTGCAAATTGGTTCGTTTGCTGAATATGATAAGGAAATTGGAGATAAGATGCATGGTCAGCTAGAGAGAGAGAGAGAGAGAGAGAGAGAGAGAGAGAGAGAGAGAGAGAGAAGCTATTTCTTCATGACAATCTCTATTAACGTTAAAAGTTCTGAATTAAGAGCTTTCCCCTCTCTAATCCACACAGGAATGGGAATCTTAAGAAGACAAAAAAAATAAAATCTTAATTTTCAAATAAGTTTCGGTCTCACCACTCATAAAATAACGATAGATATTGTCATTCTCTCTAACTGAGTGAATATCTTGTCACACACAGGTGGGTTTCAGAAGAGAAAATTACCAGTGTGTCTCTCACAAAGATGAAATATCAATTGTAAATCTTAATTTTTAGACAATATTCTTATTCCTCCGTATTTATATCAAGTTTCAAGAAATTCTTAATGTCAGTAGTTAGATAATGTGATTCTTGATAATATAATCTATATGAATGCATATACCTTTACATGCTTTGGTCCAGATGAGATACGTGTAATAGGAGTGATATCTTTTATATTCATAAAATCGACTACAATATTGTCCATATTACAAAATTAAGACATATACCTTAACGAGTGGGCGGAATCAAAGAAAACAAAAACTTCAGCACCTCCTATAGTAACTGCTGGATTGAGGATGAAATTCCCTAACAGTATATTTCCACAAATTTTGACTCATTCTAGACTCATTCTACACAGAAATTTTGACTCTCATGCTACACAGAACACTCATCAGCGACTCCTCAAACCTCCCAGCGCACCTATATCTTGCACACAGTCTAGGTTTTCTAAATACTAATTATTATTATTATTATTATTATTATTATTATTATTATTATTATTATTATTATTATTATTATTATTATTCAGAAGATGAACCCTGTTCATATGGAACAAGCCCACAGGGGCCACTGACTTGAAATTCCAGCTTCCAAAGAATACGGTGTTCATTAGGAAGAAGTAAGAGGGGGGTAAAGGGAAATACAGAAAGAAGAGGTCTCGCTTATTTAAAAAATAAATTAATAAATTAATAAATAGATAAAAACGTATTAAAATGCAAGAATAGTATTAGGGTAAGTAATGCACTGCATCTTCGCAATGCATTTTGAAGTTCCAATTGCACATCCCCAGACAGACTGTTCCGCAGTCCAACGGTGTGAAGAATAAAGGACTTCTGGAACTGAGAAGTTCGACAGTGAGGCACATTTACTGCACAGTGGTGCTGCTGTTCAGCGAATCTGGTTGCTCTCGCCAGATAAAGGGGATCAGGCACCAATTGAGAATGTGAGAGATCTCTGTTAAAACAGAACTTCCGTTCCATTACCTTTTACTCTTCATTTGCCCATTAGGTTTTAAGTCACCCAACTCGCCTTCCTCACAACACAACAGGATTATGCTATATTTCCACTTAGCTACTGCCTTTCAGGTTCTCCATATGACAAAACCACTGACATGACTCTTATCGAAACAATTTGCATATATTTACATATATACCAAGCTAACTTTCTGCTTCGCATTCTTCGTCTTACTTTTTTTCTCAACTTACCATTTTTTTTTTGTTATATTTTCTCATAAAAGTACGCAAGAATCAAACACTTCTATTCTTCACACTGTAAATATCCCCATTTATGATTACATAAATGGCAAAATATATGGAATGAAGAACCTGAAAGTAATAAATAAAAAAAAAAATAAAACCTAGAGTTGGAAAATGGAGTTCATCATACCAGAGAGAGAGACATACGCAAGTACTTAATTCTGACACCTCTCCGAATGGGCCATTCTCGTCTAACACACGGACACCTAATGAATAATCCAAACAACCAACCCTGCTACTGAATGCTCTGGGTGTAAAGTAATGATAACAATTAAACATCTGTTGTGCGAATGTCCAAAGTATAGTCAGAAGCGACTATCAAGTTTTCGAGTAAATCGATCAGTGAAATTTTGTTAGAAACTTCAACATGTACAATTAGGCCAATTCCGAACTTTTTGAAAAACTAATTTAATTGACAAATATAAAAAAATACTATAAGTACAGACAAATCCTTCGGGCCAGCCCTGTGGGAGCTGATAACCATTTCATTTCAGCGGTCTGGTAAAACTATTTTAATAATAATAATAATAATAATAATAATAATAATAATAATAATAATAATAATAATAATAATAA
>NC_089750.1:56204521-56209521 GCF_040412425.1 Macrobrachium rosenbergii
TCCGCGGATAATTCAAACGAAATCATGCGTGAGTGTAAATAAAAGATGTAAAGAAAAATTATAACGACGCAACAAACACCAAGAAAAATTTGTTTCATTTAATTCAAACGAAATAATACATAAGAATATATATAAATAAAACAAGGAAACAAAATAATGGCAAAACATACACTAAGACAACATTTGGCTAAACTCCAAGACAAAACCGGTGGTTTAAAAATAAAATCATAAACAATATTGGGCTGGCTATAAATCTTTCGATTCAGTGATCATACAACGTTGTAGAATTTTAACTTCTTCCACACACACACACACACACACACACACACACCCACATACATGTGTGTGTGTGTGTGTGTGTGTGTGTGTGTGTGTGTGTGTGTGTCATTATCACTTCTGAGTTGGAACACATTCCAGTAACTGCAATGGCCTCCTTCTATTTGGCGAGGCATTCAATCAAAGTCAGAAAGAAAACACAGTTATTACTGTTGTATTGCAGACAGCATTATGCTGAAAAGAAGTCATTTGTTTTGTCTGCTGGGAAATTATCTCCCCTTTTCATGCACTTGCTCTGGTATGAAGGTTCAGAATAAGAAGGTCTCACAATTTCGGTCTATATATTTCGCAATTCTTTGTAAGATTTCGTTTCTCCAAATATTAAATTCTCCTTCACATTTTACTGTTGCGTAAATCAGAATGATATAATACCTCTTCTACATTGATTTTCAATAGACCATATTTATTCTACTTACTTTCTTGCATCCGCTATTATAATTAAGCTAAGGTCCTTGCGGGATGGTGACATAGGATTTCTTTTGACGGAGTTTTTTTATACAATGTCTAATATAAGCTACAGGATTCTTTTGGATATTATAAGGACAACTGTTATGTGCAAGTGTGTGTGCGTGTGGGTTTGCAAACACTATAATAAACAAATTATTAGAAATTGCATTTCTAAACGTAAGAACAGGCATGAAGTTTCTCAAGATTAAAACACAAGTAAACTACCCAATTATTTCTTTTTATAGAGATGCTCCCATAGCATGTTTAATCACAAGGCATTATAACGATTACACATAAATAAAGTTCGTTTTAAAGTATGGTTTACACTCTGATATTTTTAAGGAAACTGTATCAGGACCACTCTCTCCCTGCAGAAATTCAAGCGAAAATGCAATGCATTACTACCCTACTACTATTCTTCTTGCATTTTAATACATTTTTATCTATTTACATATACATTAGTATTTTTTCCTTTTAATAGGTGGAATTTCAAGTCAATGGCCCTGTGGGCTTGTTCCATATGAATAGGTTTCATTTAATGAATAATAATAATAATAAAAATAATAATAATAATAATAATAATAATAATAATAATAATAATGTGTATATGTATGTATGTGTATATATATATATATATATATATATATATATATATATATATATATATATATATATATATATATATATATATATATATGTCATGAAGATACAAATGTCGCTTAATATCAAATTCATATAAATCACGGTGTGATAAAATTTGCATATATATATATATATATATATATATATATATATATATATATATATATATATATATATATATATATATATATATATATGTGTGTGTGTGTGTGTGTGTGAATAAGTGGTCAGGTCGGCAACGTCTGATTACTCAGGGTGCAGGTTCGAATTCCGCTACCGGACATCAGAATTGCTTCATATTTCTTGTATTTGAATCTAAAGCTTGGTAGAGACAAGCGTATCCAAATAGTGTGAAGAATTCGAGATGTTAGCAGGTCATTATGGCTATTACAATTATATACGCATATGATAAAAAGTGACCATGAGATTCTATATATATATATATATATATATATATATATATATATATATATATATATATATATATATATATATATATATATATATATATATATATATATATATATATATATATATATATATATATATAAATGTACATATATATGTGTGTGTGTGTGTGTATGTACAAACACACACACACACAAAAAACAGACACACACACATATATATATATATATATATATATATATATATATATATATATATATATATATATATATATATATATATATATATATATACATATAATATATAAATACATATATATATATGTATATATGCATTTTGACAATAAGATTTCAAAAAATTTGGTCTACAAATGAAAAAGTAAAGCTTTTACAGCTAAAATTCCACGAATACATTTCGCTCCTTTTTTTTTTAACTGGCATCTCGTGTTTGTTGTTTACCTGATATGATACTCGGAGACTGTTTTTCCAGCAAAACCTATTGTTGATCGGTTACCCTAATTCTTGCATCGAAATTAATATAATCAGTGACTCAGTTTTTCTTCCAACATAATAGCCAAATAATACCTGTTTATAAATCTGCATGAGAATCCCACTTAAACGGAATCATAATTATATTGGAATTTAAGAGCACTGTATATTAAAATTCCGTGTATTTTACTCAGTCGGGTAATTGTCTCCAGGTGTTATTCTACTTCCAAATAATTCACTTCTTGTCATAAATGTAGACAAGTTTATTTTATTAATTATCCAGAACTCTAAAATGATAAATGATCGTAACTAAGCCAGCATTATCTATTATTCCGCACTACAAATAAATAATATTTACCATTTTATCGTCACAAATTCTAATATGCATTCCCAGTAAAACATACCACCCTAAACCTTCTCACAGGAACCAATATTTATTTTGTAAATTCTTCACGAGAAAACTTTTAGTATTACCTAAAAACGTATTTTAAAAAGTTCACCAATATATGAAAACATGATGTATTATACGGTAAATGTAACAATGCATGTATTTAATATTTGCTGTTGACTTCTACAATATCTATGTGTGATAAATGTAATAACCATATTGATCTCATAGGTTCTTGAATTGTGCACACTTTATGGCTACGCTTGTCACTGCGGTTATTAGCCTAAAAATAAAAATGCGCCGAAGTTTCTTCGGCGCAATCGAGTTTTCTGTACAGGGTATAATGCTGTATGAAACGCTCAGCCACGGCCCATTAAACTCTGGAGTTGGCCACGGTGGCCTGTGTTGTTGTGTTGCCAGATGCACGATCATGGCTAACTTTAACCTTAAATAAAATAAAAACTAACGAGGCTAGAGGGCTGCAATTTGGTATGTTTGATGATTGGAGTGTGGATGGTCAACATTCCAATTTGCAGCCATCTAGCCTCAGTAGTTTTAAGATCTAAGGGCGGACAGAAAAAGTGCCGACGGACTGACAAAGCCATCTCATTAGTTTTCTTTTACAGAAAACTAAAACCCTATCTTTCAGTGAGGAGATTCGACGATGAGGTATTCTTCACTCAATCTTCATTTAGGATTAAAGGCTCGATGGTGACAAGTGTATTCAAGTGTGAAGAAATCGAGAGGTTAATACGTCATTGTGTTTTAAGAATCACACACATACGGATGTATCTCGCTGGGAATATAAAACTTTCTCTTTTGAGATTGTTTTGATGGTTCCTTTGGATAAAGGAATAAGAGTAATTTATCATGAAATATGAAATGAGTATCGTAGGAAATATGAAATGAGTAATTAAGTATGATCATTAAAATCATCATCAGAATAAACCTTCTGATGTCTGCTGTAAATGTAATTTTCAAATAGGTGTGGAGATTATAAATGTTAACTAAAAGGATCCTAAACGATTTATAGTTGAAAATTTTGTTTCTTTTACTGATATCTTTACTTGCTGACGTAATGAAAATCAATCTTAAAGATCCCGTGATCATATTAAAAAAAAATCTTAAAGATCACGTGATCATATTAAAAAATCGTAAAGATCCCGTGATGATATTAAAAAATCTTAAAGATCCCGTGATCACAGGAAAAATCTTAAAGATCCCGTGATCACAGAAAAAAATCTTACAGATCCCGTGATCACAGAAAAAAAATCTTAAAGATCCCGTGATCACAGAAAAAAAAGTCATACTTTTCGCATTCAAATACTGTTTTTTCACAGAAACTATTTTAAGAGCTCTGTCTGGGAAAGAACATATGTCGTTTCCAGACTAACAATCGCAGCTACAACAGTTGTGTTCTTACAATACAAAGTATACCAATTTGATAACAAACTTTTTGTGTAAAAGTTCTGCCTTGACTGTTTTACAGCTAAGAATGTGAGTAGATTCCCTCCTCTTTAAGCCAGCCTATTGAGATTTGGTATTTTTCTGAAATATGGCAAAGCTGTTGTACGGATTACTTAACTTTGGCCAGTCATCGAGAAAAAAATTCCTGTTGTATCCTAAATGGCTATCTTGCAGGTCGAATATCAAAAACAAAACTACTTTTAAACAAGTGTTAAAGAAAATAAAAAAAATAAATATTAGAATATATTCACTTTGCAGAAGAGTGAGAAAGAAGGAACGCAAGTTCCTGATTTCATTCCTGTGTGAGAAGACAATAAGAGGGTAAAATTCAATGTGTGAATATGCCACCACAGGCGTAAGCCCACCTCATCCCTCGCTCCCCCCCCGCCCCACCTCCCCACATTCACACACGGAAAAATCCTAAAAACTTAGAATATAAGT
Organism: Macrobrachium rosenbergii; assembly: GCF_040412425.1. NCBI lineage: Eukaryota > Metazoa > Arthropoda > Malacostraca > Decapoda > Palaemonidae > Macrobrachium > Macrobrachium rosenbergii. The sequence continues at coordinate 56,209,139 of NC_089750.1, forward strand.
CCTCTGTATCTCACACAAAAGAAAAAATATCTAGCAGACAATACATATGTCCCTTTTTTCTCTTAGGACATTGCGTACAGCGCCACTCCCGTAATTACAATGGCCTGATAGGACAGGTCTATTCTGCGTCTGTCTAACTGAGTGAATATCTTGTCTCACAGAAAAAGATTTTACAAGATGAACATTATCCTTGCGTATCTTATAAGACAGGAATTACCTGAGTAACTTCACGGATAAATAATGTAGAGTCTTATTAATTTTGAAAAGTTATTTATGTGCACACACATAAATACATACACACACACACACACACATATATCAGCGACTTGATTGAAATTATTATAAATTACTAGAGGAAACCCTACACATTTTACATCTTATGC
>NC_089750.1:56214521-56234521 GCF_040412425.1 Macrobrachium rosenbergii
CCCCCAAAAAAAATTAAATTGAAAGAAAGAAAGAAAGAAAAGAATCGAAATATTACTCGTGAAAACTGGTTCCGAAGTCCACATCTTTCAGCTTTGTATTTTCGTAATGCCAAGTCATTTCCTGGTGCTTCATTACAAAGCAAAATGAACAATTGCGTAATCCGAAGGGATAAATTACCTGGAATGGCTGAACAATCTCGAGTTCTTGCTAAAAATAGGAGTAATTTACCAGACCTCCTCAAGTACGGGTAACTACAAGATGTGTTTGGAAAATGCTGCAGCAGAAATGGCGACTATCAGAACATTTAATCAGAAACTTTTCGGGTTATTTTTATGACTGTTGCCAGTCTAGTAAATGGAACTGAATTGTTTATGAAAAGAAATAACACCGTCAGTTATGTTCTTTATTTATTTATTATTGTATTCCTTTGAAAAAGGACGTAGTAACCATACGAACTGTAATTTCAACTCAAAAGAAAATTATCATGGTATTTTTCAAAATTTTTAAACGAACACACACACATACACGCGCAATGAGCATATATATATATATATATATATATATATATATATATATATATATATATATATATATATATATATATATATATATATATATATATATATATATATATATATAAGAGAATGTTTGTGCGTTTGTATGAATGTTTGTACGTTTGTCCATATGTTTTTGAACTATTGAAATCCGAACCGCTTGGCTAATCTAGACAAAATTTGGCACTTGGCCATCATTTGACCCAGCTTAGATAACAGGGTAGGTTTCAAATCTGTACTTTCCCCTTCCCCATCCCCTTCCCCTTCTCTTTACTACTTATGTGGTAACTGTTTGACCGAGCTCGACAAAATCTGCCACGTGGCCATCAATTGACCTAACTTACATAATAGGGTAGGTTTCAAACCCGTACCTCCTTCGCCTTCTCCTTCCCCTTCCTCCATCCCCTTACCCCCTTCCCTTTGTACATTATGTGGTAACCACTTGACCGATCTACACAAAATTTGGCAAGTGGCCATCACTTAACCCAACTTACTAATTAGGGTAGGTTTCAAACCTGTACCCCCGCCCCTTCCCCTTCCCTATCCACCTTCCCACTTCCGTTTGTAACTTGTGTGGTAACCGTTTGACCGAACTAGACAAAATATATAAAAATGGATGTGTGTGTGTTCCACATACACTCTGAAACGCATTGAGCAATTTCAACCAAACTTGGTAACCATATGACTTACCATCTGGGAAAGAACGCTATGGGGGTAAAACATCACTGGCACCAAAGGGGGGGGTATGGGAAGGGGGTGAAACGTGAAAATTACAGAAAACGACAAATATTAGTGTCTAAGCCACAGTTTTCAAGGCCGTTGAGTTGAATACTGACACCCCCGATGCCCTATAATTCCAAGTTCAGCCCCAATAGGGAGAGGGGTGAGAATGGGTGGGAGGGGGTGACATGCAAAAATAATCTAAAACGACAAATATTAGTGTCTACTCCATAGTTTTCGAGGTCGCTGAGATGAATAGTGACACTCCCGATGCCCTTCAAGCCCAAGTTCAGCCCTGATAGGAAGTGAGCAGGTGGGAAGGTGGTGACATGTAAAAATAACCGAATACGACAGATATTAATATCTATTCCATAGTTTGTGAGTCGCTGAGAAGAATAGTGACACTCCTGATGCCCTTTAAGTCCAAGCTCAGCCCCAATAGGGGGGGGGGTTGAGAATGGGTGGGAGGGGGTGGCATGTAAAAATAATTGAAAACGACAAATATTAGTGTCTAATCCATAGTTTTTGAGGTCGCTGAGAAGAATACTGACTCCTGAGGCCCTTTAAGTCCAAGTTCAGCCCCAATAGGGAGGGGGTGAGAATGGGTGGGAGGGGGGTGACAAAGCAAAAATAATCGAAAACAACAAATATTAGTATCTAACCCATAGTTTTCGAGGTCGCTGAGATGAATAGTGACACTTCCAATGCCCTTCAAGCCCAAGTTCAGCCCTGATAGGAAGCGAGCGGGCGTGAAAGTGGTGACGTAAAAATAACCGAAAACAACAGACATTAGTGTCTAATCCACAGTTCTCGAGGTCGCTGAGAAGAATAGTGACACTCCTGACGCACTTTACCTCTGGGGGTGGGAAGGGGTGGGAAGGTGGTGACATGTAAAAATAACCGAAAACTACAGAGATTAGTGTCTAATCCATAGTTTTTGAGGTCGCTGATATAGATAGTGAAATTCCTAGTGCCCTTTAAGTCCAAGTTCAGCCCCGATAGGAAGGGGGGGGGGTGAGAAGGAGTGAAAAATAAAATTATAAAAATGACAGATAATAGTGTCTTATCAATAGTTTTCGAGATCACTGGGATGAACAGAGACACTCCCGATGCCCCTCAAGTCCAAGTTCAGCCCCAATAGGAATGGATGATGAGAAGTGGTGAAATATAAAATGTCAAAAATACTGGCCAATGTATTTGAAGCAACTATATAAACAGGAGAGAGAGAGAGAGAGAGAGAGAGAGAGAGAGAGAGAGAGAGAGAGAGAGAGAGAGAGTTATTGGTTGTCATTCAGAGATTTCAGGGCAGTGCCGGGTTGGTCAGCTAGTAGCTGGATAAAAGGGACAGTCAGTACAGTAATACATGGGAAAATGGGACAGTCACCACAGTAATACCTGAATAAAAGGGACAGTCGGCACAGGACCCACTCAGACAGGTCAGACGGACAGAGACCCGATTTACGATCCCTCTGCGCAGTGACGTCAGTTGATCCACAACTCACCTGTCTGCACCTCTCTCTCTCTCTCTCTCTCTCTCTCTCTCTCTCTCTCTCTCTCTATTGATTTGGATATCCTAGATTAACTGACAGCATATTTATCATGTCTATAGCATATTTCTGAAAGAGGAATAAATATATAACTATTACATTACTGTAAAGTTTATTTACACAGTTTACAGTATATATAAATGATGTGCGTACATAGGTTAACACAGTTATGTTTGTTTGCTGTGCATACCATTACCTTATCACTTTCATATGTTTTTTACTTTCACTTCTGCAAGTCCTGTCTTTTTTCTTATTTATCCTAATATCATTATTTAACTTCCTTATTTTCAAGAACACTGATATTTTGGCAAAGATGGCTACGACATCATTTGAGAAATAAACTCCTGCACACTCAATTTCAGATACAATATTTTTAAAGCATTTTTTTCCCGCCTGCAGACTGACACCATGCACAATTTGAAATACTTCCCTCATTGTAGTTAATTGAAAATAAAATGATTCTGAGGGAGCGTACCGTTCACCTCTGTTTACAGATGGAACGTTATTTGACCAGAGATTTGTACATGGACAAAGGTACAGTAGAATGCACTAAAATTTAACTTAATGATCAAAACTGCATAAATGAAAGTCCTTCAACAAAAAAGTCGAAAAACAATGACACATTTGCATGAATACACAGTTCCAACAGTTCAACAAAACATACAAAAGTTGCTCTACATTGCTATAAATACATAACAATTCCTCAGACACGACGCCTCCCTCCAAAAAAACTGTAACAACGCCATAACACACACACACACACACGCACACACACACACACACACACACTAATACATACTACTGCTTTATAGTTTAATACCTTGAGGCATAAGGAGAGATGGAATTGCATCATCCTTTAATGTTCATTCTCGCTTAGGATTATCGATTCAAAAGAGCCTGGATTTCATGTCATCTTTGTAGTCAGTGTCAGCAAAACCACAGAGCATACTACTGCATTATCAGCGTTTATGCTATCAGTGCAACAACAGCAGTGAGTCCATCATTGTCTAAGTTCTTTTGCCCTGGAAAACGGGAAGTATTTATGTCTGATCCTGATGTTTTTGTTCTTGTATTATAGCACCCGTATACTGAACTGTTGTTTGGCATATCTGCAGCACTGAAGTATGTCTAGTGGAAAAAGATCACGATGAAAAGGTGTACACACGAGGGTGGCTTGGGTGAGACTGGTGCGCAAAACTGCATGTAAAGGTGCAGCTGACGTCATCACTCACTCCCGCCTCGAGCTCTACCTGCGCGCCGTCTGACCTGTCTGAGTGGGTCCTGAGTCGGCACAGTAATACCTGGATAAACGGGAAGTTAGCAGAGTAATACCTGGATAAAAGGGACAGTCACCACATTAATAACTGGATAAATGGGTCAGTCAGTACAGTAATACCAGGAAACAAGGGACAGTCAGTATAGTCATACCTGGATAAAATGAACAGTCAGCACAGTAATACCTGGATAAATGGGACAGTCAGCACAGCAATTCTTGGATAAAAGGGACAGTCAGTACAAGGAGGTGGAGGGAAATTTTTTGAGTTCTTTAGTGTTTTCCCGGGCAGCGTCACGTTGTTCAGCTAGCATTTTAACAAAACCGGGAAATGCCTGCAACTAATAAATGCCAAGAGTCGCTTTCATGATCTGTAACCACTTTATTATTCAAAATTGCATTGTCATGATATATCATAGTTTTCTCTGAATCAGGTATGAGATACACTTGAGATATACTTTTTGAGAAGCCCTAGTATTAATTCCTGGGTTGGTAACTTTAATTATATTATATATATATATATATATATATATATATATATATATATATATATATATATATATATATATATATATGTGTGTGTGTGTGTGTGTGTGTGTGTGTGTATACATATATTTTAATTTTGAAAGAAATTCATTGAAATTGCCCCACCTATTACCTAAAATGTTAAGATATCATCTGCATATCTCATCCACAGCGTGCCTTTAGGGTTTATTGCATTTAGTATTATAGTTTCAAAATATTCCATGTATAGATTGGCTGAAACAGGACTTGAAGGGCTGCCCATGCAGCACCGAATTTTATTATAGAATGACTCCCTGAATGAAAAGACGTTATTTGATACACATAATTCAACTAACTTTTTTTATCCAGGGCTAGTGAGAAAATGATCATTTCCCACTAGCCCTAGATAAAATAATAAAAATAGTTGAATTATGTATATCAAATAACGTCTTTTCATTCGGGGAATCATTCTATAAACAAAAATTTAAGTCCTGTTTTAGCCAATCTATACATGGAATATTTTGAAACTATAATAATAAATGCAATAAAGCCTAAAGACATATTGTGGATGAGATATGTAGATGATATCTTAACATTCTGGAATAACAGATGGGGCATTATCAATGAATTTCTTTCAAAATTAAATACATTAGTACCTAGCATCAAATTTAAAGTTGAATGGGAAACAGAAAACAAAATTGCTTTTCTTGATGTTTTAATAATTAGAGACATGCCAGAATACAAATTTACCATATACAGAAAACCAACATTTCCACTCTCATACTTCCACCTTTTCAGCTATCATGACATATCTATCAAGACTGGCGTAGCCAGCAATTTATACTTAAGAGCCTTACGGATTTGCTCCTGGATTTCTGGAAAAGGAAATTGAACTAATCCACACGCAGCTGTCATCAGCTAGTGTATCCTGACCATATAACTGCGAATGCAATCCACAAAGCTAACATAATCTCATACCATCCCCCTTAAAGCAAGACTAGAGAGACGCCCAACAATGAAATAAAAATCCCACACCTGGACAGGATTAAGACGTTGACACAGACACTCTGAAACTCTAACCCTTTTGCTTTTACCTACTCAAATACCTTAGCCAAATCCCTGATTAACGTCCAACAAAAGCTTGTCCCCAAAGACAAAGGGGTTTACGAAATCCCTTGCCTCAATTGTGAATGATCTTATATCAGTTTTACAGGTAAATCACTCTCCCAGAGATTAATACAGCATAAATATTCAGTTAGGTATGGACAACAGAGCTCAAGTATTTTTAACCACATTAATAGCCATAATCATAGAATAAACTGGAATTTGTCACATATAATTTATAGCAGCAATTGTCAGTTCAAAAGCCAGATGGTGGAATCAGCTTTGATTAAACAAAGATATACAAAGAACCTTTCAAAGGAGCCTGGGATTCAAATGTTATAGATAAAATCTTCCTTCAACCAGCGATTGAGAAGATTAAAGAGAAAATGTCAACTGGAGTGACGTAACGGCTAACCTATGGACTTTCTGGTATAAATACCACTTTTCTGTAACCCCTTCTCATTCATTACTTTGCCTGAAGAGAGAAACAGTTTGGTCTCTGGAATATAGCCTTTATTTTCCACATTTTGGCACATATATATATATATATATATATATATATATATATATATATATATATATATATATATATATATATATATATATATACATATATATATATATATATATATATATATATATATATATATATATATATATATATATATGTGTGTGTGTGTGTGTGTGTGTGTGTGTATGTGTAATGATACAATGATATATGAATAACGTAAATATCACAGGGAGAAAAAGAACTGAGAAGAGAAACCAGTGATAGACTGATGAATAGTAGAGAGAGAGAGAGAGAGAGAGAGAGAGAGAGAGAGAGAGAGAGAGAGAGAGAGAGAGAGAGAGAGAGAGAGAGAGAGGAAAATAGAAAATAGGATATGTTATATAAACAGGGCGCGCATATAATCTAATGAAATCGTTGAAGGAATGACGATCAAAGCAGAAGTGTCGTGAATACGTAGCCAGACATTGGTGAAGCACTGGCGAAGATTAATCAACATCGCAATCGTTAAAGAATGCCATAAACACCTCACCTGTTAAGCCTACCTATGCAAATCAAGCTGAAATCTTAGAAGGGGTTAATTAATTTAATTACACCCAGAGGAAGTCCTTAGATAAGTCTTCAACCAATTAGACGTCTACCAAGGGGCTGGACAGAAGCTGTTGCCCTCATATTTTTAGGAGGGGCATTCCATTTGAAATTCCTTCAAAAAAAGGAAGGGTAGAAGCAGAGAGCGCAGAGAAGGAACAGACAGCAGCAGAAGAAGAAAGAGCCTTAGAAAGTGAGGTCGCAGGCCTCACCAGTTGTGGGTTAAGGAGAAGAAAGGCTCACACTTTGATTCATACTTTGATTCATTTAATTCTGTAAATCTAATGTATATTTTAATTAGTGTATAACGAAGTGAGAAAGCTTGCACTGTGTCTTCTTAAGCCTCCTGGTACTCAAGACGCTACTACAACAACAAAGCCATAAACGATAAATCAACATTACAAAAGAAATGCACAACACACACACACGCACACACACACACACATATATATATATATATATATATATATATATATATATATATATATATATATATATATATATATATACACATATATATATATATATATATATATAAAAATGTGCTATCTTGCATAAAGCAAAATGGCATAATATATTCGCTTCAGATGTAACAGGACATTTACTAAGTACTAGGTCTTATGAAATCGGATTAAATATCATAATTAAAGCCACCAACCCTGAAATTAATACGAGAACTTCTCAAAAAATACATCCTCTGTTATATAATCTCATACCTGTTGCAAAGGATACTGTGATATACCCTTGCAATGAAATTTTGAATATTAAAGTGGGTACAAATTATGAAAGAGACTCTCGACATTTAGTAGTTGTAGACATTTCCCGGTTTTGTTAGCTTTTGTGCAAATACGAAAAACAATCAAGTTTAAAGTTGAGTTGATATCACTAAATCTTCACATTTCATGTCTCTCGTTATTTATTTATTCATTTATTTTCAAGGTAACATTTTAACGTATATTTTTGCCACCTAACTGAAATGACTATGTGGCATGGACTTATATACAAGTTTAATATATTTGTCTTGATGAGAAGTCTACCAAAAATGCTCCACACACGAGAATCTGAGATTTTCATTATTTCCATTTCAAGAATCAAAGAAGTACAAACTACAGAAGAAGTGCTTATGATGGTATTGCCATTTCAAAAAAACCCGTCGTGAATAAAAAGATACATGTAGGGTAAACAAATTAAAAAGTTGACTTGATTACCTGATTTTTTTTAGTAAATTACAGGCTTTATTGAAATTGAGCGCACGGGAAAATATAAATAAATGTTACCCTTTCGATAATTTTAAATAGTTTAGGTCTGAACCAACAGTTTTCGTTGAAATTATAATCAAAGGAACTGTTAGGCGTACGCACAGGTTTCTTCCAGTTCTGGATTCAGTATTCTGTTAAGTACAGATTTAAGTAAAAATATTGCAAATATTCGATATGTTTTTGATGGCATTAAAACCCACTGCTGTAACGTATGTAGAAAAAGGAGACTTTGGTAGGGCAAACATAGCCCAAATGAATGAATTAACAAGGTCTAATGGTTCATGGTTCTTCAAAAATAATGTATACGAATGACTGTTTTTTTCATAAGTCAACAGGTAATATGCTACTATGCTACCATCTTGTGAGAGGGAGTTTAATTGATATTTCAAATTAAAGGTTAATCATTCATTATACATTTTGTAGAGCTCTTTTGTTAAACAATACTCCTTTGATGACGTCGTAACACATGAACGCCGATCAGAATTATACCTTGGTGTTGTTATATATATATATATATATATATATATATATATATATATATATATATATATATATATATATATATATATATATATATATATATATATATATATATATATATATATATATATATATATATATATAATATTATATATATATATATATATATATATGTATATATATATATATATATATATATATATATATATATATATATATATATATATATATATATATATATATATATATATATATATATATATATACATACATATATATATATATATATATATATATATATATATATATATATATACATTTTTTTTTTTTTTTTTTTTTTTATATGTTTCCTGGTGCAGGTGGATCTTATGACTCCACAATTATTACTTTACTCGAAAATGGCCTTGTAAGATACCCAGGACATATAAAACACAAACAAAAAAAAGTACACGGAGCGGAGGGCTCTTCACTAGGGAAGTGCGTGAAACACGTGGATATAAAAATAGTTATATTTGATAGCACACAAGGCCAAAGGAAAATTAACTGAAAACACGGTAAATTACTGCCGTAGAAGTCCTCCGAAGGGGGAGCTTAGGGAATGCCAGGAACACGGACCAAGGATAATTCTGCTACATGCGTCTTCCTGAAACGATATTAGGACCCCGTTACACATCTAATGCTGGAATTTGGGGATTGAATTACTCGGGGTGCACTGAAGGCGCCAAAGGACTCCCGAGGCGTTACTTGTGACTCAGAGGAAAGGAGCTGTGAACACGTGGGCCTGGCTTGAACCAAGGAATATCAGGAACACAAAGTTATGGGCCCAGAAATTAATAAATGCAAAAGGGCTAAGTAATCGTGACTAGCAACTCGTTTTGGGTACATTACCACATTTGTAGGGGCATAGGGATGACGACGTCTTCTGCCGAGAACCACGTGTGGGAGCGTGGACAAAAGGGCCTCCTTCTCCAAAGTATTTCTTCTAATCGTAGATTGGGGCGGAAAAGGGCGCCCTTGGGATGATGAAAAGGCCGCCGTTTAATGTCAGCTCGCGTTTGGGAGACTTGCAATCCCCCTTGCAGTCTTCTAAGGCCACGTGGAATGGAACACGGGGCACAAAGGGCGGCGATGGGCTCCACGTGGCGGCGAGCGGAAAAGGAGGGCAGGGGCAAGGCCTGCAGAGGCGTGACTGCTCGGCTTAAACTAGCGACCGCGTGTGAGAAAGAGCTGTCCTGGCCCTGACCTTTATTGCTTCTGGACAGGGGGTAGGGGGCGATGTCTGACCCAGGTCGCCGACGCGGCTATATCATAGAAAACGATCTTACTTCCCTGTACCAAAGAAAACGGTGCAAAGCCAGATTACTGTCCCGCAACTATTATAATCTCTGAGCCCCTATACCCCGGACTTTCACTGGTTCAAACCAACCCAAAGCAGGAAAGGAGAACAGTTTCATAGCGTATTTTGGCGCTACTCTTTACAGCTCCCCTGGCAAGATAATATTCACACCTATAAACGGGTGCGAATATTGACAACAGCAAAAATGAGCGAAGAAAACGTTCGACTTTATTCTATCTTCTGCTTTGCTACAACCTTTACTTTACTTTATTTGCAAAACTCTGATGCCACACTGATCAATAACAAACTGAAGGTTTACTTTAGGAGCAGAGTGCAATTTAGAATATACAATAAAAGGGTGAGCTTACTTGCAAATTAATCATTGCTCAAATACTTCATAAGTACTGATTCTCCCCATTCTTTATTCGTTTTACTTTACTGTGGTAAAAGGGCGCTCAAAGGAAATAAAACAAGAACACTTCAAATTACAAAATAACAACAACATAAAATAAAACATACAAGGCAAGATTTAAAAGGAAAACAAATGTAAACCCACTGATTTCTTAATGCTATCCTGGAATTACATGCATGCTATTAGTTGTGCCTTGAAGAGGCAGCATACGTGACAATACATTGTAGGTTTTAAGTAATATCCCCTTTACCAAAATTGTAATAATAAAATTCAATTCTTCTTTTCAATCGACCTCCCACGGTTCATAAGCTCGACGAGCCTAACTAATATTTCCCACGAACACTACTCTGAAGGGACAAGAACTTGACAGCTGTGAGGCAAAGAGATTATTCGCGGGTTTTAATTCGCCAACTTAAATGACGCTAAATTTTTACGTCTGCAGCTTATAACTCGGGTGTAAGCTATAAATAGACTACTCGACTTATGAATGGGAGGATAAACAAATGAAGGGGGAAATGGACAAGGATAATATTCTCCACAGGGATAACTCAAAAAAAAAATATATGTAAATTAAAAAAAGGAAACTACACGGAACAACAAGCGAAGGATATTACTTCATACTAAAGCGCGGGCCGCATCATGTGATTTAAAAAGGCAACGTTAAAATTCGTAAGGGCAGGAGTCTTGTGACTCAATATTCGTTAAAAAAAAAAAGAAAAGATTAAATGCAAAAGTAAATAATATACGTAGAAAATGAAGGATAACAGAGTGAGGTATTTATGATTTACTTCTTTATCTAACTTCCGTCATCGCCAACAGACGACGGTCAGAGCTAACTCTCAGCCCAAGGGCGGGAAAAGAAACCCAAAGGGCGCGACCCCTTCAGTAAGAGTTGACACGCCTGCCTTGTGCCAAAGGATGGGCGTAAGGGCGTGCCACTTCCACTCTGTCTCTCTTACCGCTTCAAAATAAAATGATTTATGCATTTCAAAAAGGGGATGATATCCCATATATTAACTGCCGCTTGCGGTGGTAAATGAGAGAAAGTGTGAAGGAAAGATCGATAGAGAAGGATGAGGATAGAAATTCCAAAGGAAAGGAAGAGGATAGTGGAAGGCCTTGGCATCCTCTCCTGGATGAAAGGTGCCAAGACGTTCAAAGATGAAGAAGGGGCCCTATGCCAAGTTTGCACAGGGCCAGAAGAGCTCAGGGGCTCCTTGTGGACTACCTGCGATCGCCCACACCGTGGTAACTCCGCCGCGAACCTCTCCTCCTTGGAACATTGTCCTGGCCGGGGAATCGGAGGCCCGAGGCCAAAGGGCGGCAGGGTGCCATCTGGGGCAGCTGCTGCGACAACTGACCCAGGAATTTTGTTCGCCATCTCGGACATTAACCGCGAAGTTCGCAGAGTTCATCGGCCCAGGAAGGCGGGCAGAATCATGACTCGCGGAGGAATCTGCGGCGGGCGGCGAGAGAGAGGGACGGCCGGGGGCGGGGTCGACTTGTATGCAGGGTGACCAGCTCAAGCACTGACATTGGCACTGGCGCTGGTGGCGATGTGGTGGTGGTCTCGTCTGTCTGGACGGACGGAGACTGGCACTGCTCAGTGCGCCGAAGGGGCACTGGCAGAGGAGTTGAAGGCCGAGATTCTCCTGAAGGAGATCTGGCTGAGGCCTCGGCACTGGCACTGATGCCGTGCCGGGCACTGGACTCGGATTTGGATGATTTATTGGGGAATGGGGACCCGTAATGGTTGTGGCTGCAAAGGGGACGCAAAGTCTTGGCCCAGGAGGACGTCATAGCCTCCTGGAATGTGTTTCGCTACGGCGAGACAAAGGGTCCTGGCTCTGTGGGGTCGGGTGACCCTCAGTTGGACCGTAGGAGGATCATCTTAAACTCGTTTATGCCCTCAATGGTGACGAGCTTGCGTCGGTCAATTATAGCTCCATAGGAACTTTGTCCCTCCTTATGAGGGAAATTTGCGCGCCAGAGTCGTCAAATGCCTTGACCTGGCGTGCCAGAGTATTTACCTCGAGGAGGTGCCATAGATGGGACCCTCGGCAGGAGGGCCTAAGGACTCGGAATTCGTTACTGCCAGGGCGACGGCGGGAGTTCCTGCCTTATTATTTCTAGGGCATTTTGCCCATGAGGAAGAGTGGCCATAAACCTTGCACGCCGTGCAAAAGGTTTGGCTGAAATCTCTTCACTGCCCGGCAGAGGCGCGAGCGACTTATTAGGGGCTGTCCGGGAGAGAGAGATGCGGGTGGTTTTACTGCGGCATTGCTCCTTGGCATGCCCGATCTTTTTACAGAACTCGCACACAACGGGCTTCTGTGATTGCCCATTCTTCGGCGGAGGGGCACCCGAAAGGTAGGCGGGTGGAGTAATTTTTGCGCTGCAGCGAAACTCTCCTGGGGGTGATGGGTGTCCCATAGATCCGCTATTCGGCAGCAATCAGCTAAGGTGGGGGGCTCCTTCTCGGCGATGTGCGTGGCGAGGGCCGGCGGGGTGTAGAGCAGGAAGTTCTCTATCTGTATTTGTTCGATGGCATCGTTGAGGGTCGTAACCCCACGGACTCGAACCATTTGGCACAGGCACGCCGGACTTGTAGGCCCAGTCTGCCCAGGTTTGATTGGCCTCCTTCACTAGCCCGCACCAGCGCCTCCTCCAGCGTTCAGGGGGTTATCTCGTGCGCCTTGGCAATAGTCTGGCGTCGACCTCCCAATTTCCTGCTCCTCCGGCGGGAGGGCCCTGTAGGCAATCAGGGCCTTCCCTCCAAGGAACTTGCCCAACACCAGGGAGAGTTCGGCGGCACTCAGGGGGCAGGCCTTTAACACTGTCTCGGCGCTGTCGAGCCACACCTCGGGCTCGGCCTCCGTCCACTTTGGCATGCAGGCGATAGCCTGGCTGAAGGCACTCATTCCCTGGGGGGCAGGTGGAGGCGAAGGGCCACTCTGTTGCAGCATTGCAAGTTCATGGGCACGCTGCTTGTCCCTTTCTTCCCTCTCGGCTTCTTCTCGTTTCTCCTGGGCCAGTCTTTCTGCTGCGTCTCGTCTCTCCTGGGCCTGTCTTTCTGCCTCCCGTTCCTGTCTATCTGCTTCTACTCGTCTCTCCTGAGCCAGTCTCTCTGCTGCTTCTCGTTTCTCCTGGGCCAGTCTTTCTGCCTCCCGTTCCTGTCTCTCTGCTGCTTCCCGTCTCTCCTGAGCCAGTCTCTCTGCCTCCCGTTCCTGTCTCTCTGCTTCTACTTGTCTCTCCTGAGCCTGTCTTTCTGCCTGTATGGCGTCCATCCTCTCCTGTACCCAGTCTCTTAGTTCTCTCCCAGAAAGGCCGAGTTCCTTCCCTGAGGACATGAAGAACTTGAAATCCTCGCTCTGCTGAGACCGTGTCGACATTTTGCAGGCGGGAGAGGATGCTAGTAACACACAGAATTAATTTCCCAGAACTGTGGGAATCGTGGACCCTTTTCCAAAGGACGTATGAATGGTCTCCCAATTTACCGACGAAGCGGGCTGATTGGGGACGATGAATTAGCAATGATTGGTCTCCTGATTTACCGACGAAGCGGGCTGATTGGGGACAATGAGTTAGCAATGATTGGTCTCCCGATTTACCGACGAAGCGGGCTGATTGGGGACAATGAGTTAGCAATGATTGGTCTCCCGATTTACCGACGAAGCGGGCTGATTGGGGATGATGAATTTAGCAATGATTGGTCTCCCGATTTACCGACGAAGTGGGCTGATTGGGGACGATGAATTTAGCAATGATTGGTCTCCCGATTTACCGACAAAGCGGGCTGATTGGGGACGAGGATTAGCAATGATTGGTCTCCCGATTTACTGACGAAGCAGGCTGATTGGGGACGATGAATTTAGCAATGATTGGTCTCCCGGTTTACCGACAAAACAGGCTGATTGGGGACGATAAATTAGCAATGATTGGTCTCCCGATTTACCAACAAAACGGGCTGATTGGGGACGATAAATTAGCAATGATTGGTCTCCCGATTTACCGACGACGCGGGCTGTTTGGGGACGATGGATTAGCAATGATTGGTCTCCCGATTTACCGACGGAGCGGGCTGATTGGGGACAATGAGTAGCAATGATTGGTCTCCCGTTTTACCGACGAAGCGGGCTGATTGGGGACGATGGATTAGCAATGATTGGTCTCCCGATTTACCGACGGAGCGGGCTGATTGGGGACAATGAGTAGCAATGATTGGTCTCCCGTTTTTACCGACGAAGCGGGCTGATTGGGGACGATGGATTAGCAATGATTGGTCTCCCGATTTACCGACGAAGCGGGCTGATTGGGGACGATGGATTAGCAATGATTGGTTTCCCAAGGTAACGACAAACGGGCTGACTTGGGAACAAGACAGGAATGTATAGGTCTCCCTAATTACCGACAAAACGGGCTTACTTGGGGACTAGATTGGGATATATATGTAGGTCTCCCGAATTACCGACGAAACGGGCTGATTGGGGAATGAATGGAAAATGAATTGGTCTCACCAACGGACCGACGACGACACGGTTTATTGGGGACAAGAATAGAATATATAGGCGCCGGGAATTTCCGCACAGACGACGTCTGATCAGCGAGGGCGCTAGTTTTAATGACTTATGGGAGAAGTGTTATTCTCAAGGGCAATTAGGTGGGGGGGCCATCCCACAATCACAACAGATAGGCAACACACGCAGCCGTAGTAACAGCGCAAAACAAACACACAAAAAAAAACAGAACAATACAGAACATATAATGTCAGACCCCCAATAATGCAACACACTTTGGTAGAGCGAAGCAAATCAAACAAACAAATGTTTTCCTAACTGGGCCACGGAATGGACGGTCAAGGCCGTCTGCGCCAAATGAATGAACGACAAACACCCGGGGGCTTCCCCGAACTGAGAGACAACGGTTGTTGACCCTTTTCGTCCTTGGCGTATAATATACGCTTTCGCTCCTATTTCTAAAACAAGAGAGAGAGAGAGGGAACGAGTCAGCAATGCTAATCTGACTTTCGAACACGTGGGTTTCCGTCGAGGTCTCGCGCCTATCTAATGATTCGGTTTCGAAATCACTCGTTTCTACAGGAGGAATATGCGCACTATTCCTTTAATGATTTATCACCTATATAACCTAATTGAATGGCATGCAAGCCGCGTGCAAAGGCTTCCAAAGCTAAGTTTCGGCGATTCTCTCTCGTTTTCCTCGGACATAAGCCCTACTATAAAAAAAAAAAAAAATTCCTAGTACTAGTCACGTTTTCTAAAGCGTCCTATGCTAAATAAACACAGTTTACTTACGCAGAATTTCCATGGCCTGTTGCGCTGGCTTTTCAAAGGTTCGTAATCTGTCTCGTATCCAGCTTAGCTGAGCTAATTGCTGATTTCACAAATTGCAACACAAACAACAAAGGGGAAGAGGGGATGCAATCATTCACGAGGATCCTGGCAAGGTCGCCATTTTTATATGTTTCCTGGTGCAGGTGGATCTTATGACTCCACAATTATTACTTTACTCGAAAATGGCCTTGTAAGATACCCAGGACATATAAAACACAAACAAAAAAGAAGTACACGGAGAGGAGGGCTCTTCACTAGGGAAGTGTGTGAAACATGTGGATATAAAAATAGTTATATTTGATAGCACACAAGGTCAAAGGAAAAATTAACTGAAAACACGGTAAATTACTGCCGTAGAAGTCCTCCCGAAGGGAGGGGGAGGTTAAGGAATACTAGGAACACGGACCAAGGATAATTCTGCTACATGCGTCTTCCTGAAACGATATTAGGACCCCGTTACACATCTAATGCTGGAATTTGGGGATTGAATTACTCGGGGTGCACTGAAGGCGCCAAAGGACTCCCGAGGCATTACTTGTGACTCAGAGGAAAGGAGCTGTGAACACGTGGGCCTGGCTTGAACCAAGGAATATCAGGGAACACAAAGTTATGGGCCCAGAAATTAATAAATGCAAAAGGGCTAAGTAATCGTGACTAGCAACTCGTTTTGGGTACATTACCACATTTGTAGGGGCGTAGGGATGACGACGTCTTCTACCGAGAACCACGTGTGGGAGCGTGGACAAAAGGGCCTCCTTCTCAAAGTATTTCTTCTAATCGTAGATTGGGGCGGAAAAGGGCGCCCTTGGGATGAAGAAAAGGCCGCCGTTTAATGTCAGCTCGCGTTTGGGAGACTTGCAATCCCCCTTGCAGTCTTCTAAGGCCACGTGGAATGGAACATGGAGCACAAAGGGCGGCGATGGGCTCCACGTGGCGGCGAAAAAAGGAGGGCAGGGGCAAGGCCTGCAGAGGCATGACTGCTCGGCAAACTAGCGACCGCGTGTGAAAGAGCTGTCCTGGCCCTGACCTTTTATTGCTTCTGGACAGGGGGTAGGGGGCGGCGATGTCCTGACCCAGGTCGCCGACGCGGCTATATCATAGAAAACGATCTTACTTCCCTGTACCAAAGAAAACGGTGCAAAGCCAAATTACTGTCCCCAACTATTATATCTGAGCCCTTATACCCCGGACTTTCACTGGTTCAAACCAACCCAAAGCAGGAAAGGAGAACAGTTTCATAGCGTATTTTGGCGCTACTCTTTACAATATATATATATATATATATATATATATATATATATATATATATATATATATATATATATATATATATATATATATATATATATATATATAGAGAGAGAGAGAGAGAGAGAGAGAGAGAGAGAGAGAGAGAGAGAGAGAGAGAGAGAGAGAGAGAGAGAGAGAGAGAGAGAGAGGTTGTTCATTTGGCTTTGGAGATCCATACCCCGTCTGATTTCAATGTTAAAAATCTACATATATTTTACAACTTTCACTAATACAATTGGATCTTGCAAAACTTGATTCATTCATAGTACACATGATGTGTGGTCAGTACTTGCCCATTTCTATATGGGGCAAAAAAGAAGTAGTCTTCTATCTACGTATTGGCATTCTAAGTACTCAGAGGGCAAAATTTCTGACACATGACATGCTACTGGGATCTGGTGGGAGAATGCTATGACTCATGGTAAAGAGATTAAAAGCAGTTACCCTACTGAAACTCTTGATAATGTAAAACATGCGCATCACGACATCATATCTGGAAAACAGGCGTAAAGAAAAAATCTAAAGTAGTACTGATGCCTCGATACAGGAGAAGCAACATGATATACCACGAAAATACTGAAAAAAAAATTATTTACTATCAAACCAATGAGCTGTCTTACCTTGCAACATCCTACAAAATAACATTTATTCACTCATTCATTCCTTCATTCATTCAGCCAATCATTCATTCATACCAGGTAAAGCCTGGAAACAAACTATAATGACAATGGCGAGTTAACCATAATTTTTAAAAAAGTAAAAACAAAGATAAATAAGGGAGGTTCAAGGGAAACCGCTTCACCTTTCGCTGGAGAGGTCCTTCCCCCTAAAAGACCATATTATCGAATGGTCAGCAAGGACAGGGAAACGTATGCCATTGTTAATTTAAACTTCCCCCATTTCCCGTCCGTTTAACGTCCAAGACGAGGCATTACAGATCTAAAACTTGTTGTAGTGTAGTCGATATTACCGCACATTTCTAGTCAAGTTTCCGTCCTATTGCTCCAATATGCTAATGCGACTTTCTCCCCTGGAGGTGTTTTGCTTTGTTATATTACATCTTTCTGTCTTCTTCTTCTTCTTCTTCCTTTTCTTTTTCTTGACCACATGCTATTCATACACATCATCACATTCTGAATAGCTGATATGTTATTCAGCCTGATTCTAGAAGACCGATTTAACACTGAATATCTGAATAACTGTCTCTATCACTTCGGCTCCGATTGTTTGTTTTTTCCATTATGTGTTATTTTTATTTTCAAGTAAGCTGTTTTTTTGTGTGTCTTGGCAATGACTTCCAAAACGAAAACCTCTATGAACTATCACTTTATACTTCAAATTATTATCGGTAATTGGTAAAACTTATCAGCAGACGCTAGCTTTGGTAATTTACTTGACCCATTTCGCGTTTTTAGTAATTTTAGATAGTAATTTAACATTTTTCTTGGTTTTAGTTCTTCAAAGTATTTATTTATGAATTAGGCATAACTACCATAGTTCCTCCATTCTCTGCATTTAATTCTATTTGGAAAGATGCTTTGTAATTTACAATCTATATATGTTGAATAGATTTTGTATACTCACTCGAAGAATAGTTTAAAGGGATAAAATATTTTCTTGGTGTGATATAACTGATGTTTGAGGCCCTATCATCATTCCCACTGATATTGCAAGAAGGAAATCAGTGGCCCTTTGTATAAAGCATTTCTTTTCACACTGCAAGGCTAAAGTAATTTACTGTCGACGTTGTGAAATATATGCGATAGGGAAATAGCCTTGCTCAGAAATTACTGATTTCTGTGTACTCAGCCACATGAGACTCACTACTCAAGTATCATTATATACACTCACAAACACACAGAACTTGCATAAGGCTATTCATGAATATATCTCAGAAAGAAAATGCTTCCATTCCACAAAGAAATACAATTCAGTTACAAATAGAAAAGAACTATTCATGAACCGAGAAGATTTTGTCGCTAAGATACAATGAATGGGAATCCGAATCAGTGGCATCAACTGTATCTGTGGGTGACGTCCATACTCAGGACAAACGGAAGCCATTCAGATTCAGCTGAGATTTAGATTATATTAGTTTATATATCTATAACTGACGCACATTTCGCACTGAAGGGAAATAAAATGAAAAGTAAGCTCGGAGGGTAAAAAATCTTCATATGCACAAAACAGGAAATTAAACAAATAAATATAAAGATGAATTAATGTCAACAGAGATTAATATTTATTTCTCTTTAAAAGATACTATCTCAGGCTTGTATATTAATGAGAGTTTTCCGCTCAACTTCAGAGATATTTTTAAGCAACTACGAGAAAAGGTGATTTTTTTAGCGCTAGTACTCAGCGTTTTGTGAAATTTATGACAGCAAAAACTCTGTGATGCATAATAGCAATTCTAAAACTAGGAAAGTTTTCAAATTCAGTACAAGTTTCGGATATTGCATTTTTGTACAATTTCTTTTCTTCCGTTTTTATCGCCAGCTTCTTTGTCTAGTATTTCGCCCCTTCTTTACTTATTTCTATGTTTATTAGCTCCAACAAACTTAGCAACAATTTATTTGTAAACTAAATTATAAGAAATAAGGCATACTAATCTCTTTCATTATATTGCTAGATATTAAGAAAATATGGAAAACTGAGAAAATATATACAAACTAACAACCCACAGCATTTTCTAGGTAATGTTTACCCTTTTTCTTAATTGCTATTTTGATACAGAAAACCAAATCTGTACGGTCCGAAACAAAAAACGACACACCACAGTCCCACGATCCCAAATTTATCTAGCAACTTCTGAAAATACTTTATACGGGCTTAGCTTTGTGGACATTTTTACTCATTTCTTACTGATGATAACAACAGTTGACCGATGAGCTCGAAACTTAATTTTTAATACAAAATAATGAAACTTACTGATATCCACCATTCTATTTCTAAGAATTTCTGTTGTCCAAAACACTCCGGAGAACCTTGTCACTCTTAAATCAAAATGTATACATAAACATATCCATGCTAGATACACTTAATTTGGTAATATATCAATCAAGAGAAAATA
>NC_089750.1:56237021-56242021 GCF_040412425.1 Macrobrachium rosenbergii
TATATATATATATATATATATATATATATATATATGTATATATATATATATATATATATATATATATATATAAACACATACATATATATATATATATATATATATATATATATATATATATATATATATATATATATATATGTATATATATAAATATATATATATGTGTAAATGCGCATGTGAGAGATAACGTCTTAATACAGTTTATACTTGTACAGATCTACGTGTACTTTTTTTAATCCCTACTCATACAAATATCATAACCTTAACAGAAAAGAATTATAAACGTTAGTAGAACGCAATTAGCTCAAAACCCAGGCTCTCATCCCCTACTGGAAACAAGAATTCAGCGGCTATAGTTAAAGAACTTCTCCCATTACAAGATAAAAGTGCGGTCGCGAATATCGTAAACACTCATTATCAACAATAACAAGAAAACTTTGACCTTCCGCGCAAAAACCGGTACACGAAGTTGTGAGTACAGTATACCCTCTAAGAACTTGGTTGCTAGGCAGGAGTATGGAGTCGGTGTAATTGTTTACTGGAAATAATCTAGTTGCGACAAGTAACGAATGAACTTCAAATCGTTTACGTTTGAGTTAGGATTATGTAGGTATGTGTGTATGTGTACACCAAACAATGGAGCGTTGCAAGGCCTTTCGATTTATAGTCCTTTGATTAGCTATCTGCTAAGTGAAGGACTGTAAGTCGAAAGACCTTGCAACACTCCATTGTTTCTGTTTCCTTCATGGATTTTGTCTTTATTTATATATTCATCACGTTCCATATTTTCGTGATTCAGTTATACATATATATATATATATATATATATATATATATATATATATATATATATATATATATATATATATATTACTTCTAATAATATATATATATATATATATATATATATATATATATATATATATATTTTTTTTTATTAGGAAGTAATATATGACAATATTCCTTAGTTCCTTGCTACCCCATGGCGAAACGAAATGACACGTTATATTTCATTAAATTTTCAGTGATAAATAAAATATAATAATCATAATCCCAGTGCAGTACGTTTGGAAAAAATCGAGATTTTTAAAAATTAGTTTTATGAAATCATCACTTAGCAAGCAAAAATGTTTCAAAAATCAGCTATATGACAGCGAGCAATGCAATAATACATTCGAAATACGCGTGCACAATAACCATTATTATTATTATTATTATTATTATTATTATTATTATTATTATTATTATTATTATTATTATTATTATTATTATTATTATTATTATTATTATTATTATTATTATTATTATTATTATTATTTTTTTTCTTTTGTAGGACTTTAAAGTAGATCAGTGTAGAATATGTAGTCATTTTAATGATCACAAAAAAGTAAAAATAAAACTGAAAACTTTCGATAAAACGACTGAGATTTCCAGAAACCCGTTGTTGATTAGACTTCATTAGGAAGATTTTTGCTTCTCACTTTTCGTACTCCGAACTTTTCACCATCCTTCCATTTTTTCTTTCTCCTTCTCTTCTCTCGTTATCTCTTTCTTATTTCACTTGGAAGTCAGCGAGACCCGATGGCCTAACCCAAGGGAAAGATTTCTTTAACTTTCTAGAACTCTAATGAACAAAAATTATCTTTAGATGTGATCGTTTGTCGGTTTTGCATGTAATGGCTGACACTGAGAGAGACACGAAAGAGCATAAGGAAGTGTTTCAATTTTCTTACATTATAAAATGTTTATATCGCGCAGTATGATGAATAATATTTATAGAATGCACATGTATTATATAGAGCAATTATATCTAATCTCTTTGTGTCTAGGAATAACCTTTTTGAGGTCAGTCATATAAATCCTACAGTAAGTTACTTGGCTGAAGTTATACTACAGACGTTTTGGAATATATGAGATGATATCATGAACACAACTTCTCCTGCTTTGTGTAAATAAAAATGTTTTTTACGGACCTAGGTCAAATACATTTTGTTCGTCTTGCAAATTACGGTAAATTTAGTATGAGGTATCCAATTTCTGAGTTTTTCAGCTTTCTTACGATGTTTCATGTAATTATTACTACCTGATTAATCACATGTATGTATAAAGCTGATTTTCCATAGCTTCTTCAAAAGTTGGTTGATAACTGAACATCAGTAATTCTTTAGACAGGTCAAAGGTACGAACTAATTGATCCACGGTTGAATGAAAGAGTTTTATATGCATTAAATATATGTCTGTGAATATGCATGTATATTGCATTTATATGTATGTGAATGTTTATCCCACTGCTATGACCATGGTCTTTGGCATGCCATTTTACACGCATCAGTCAAACAATAAATTAACAATGAAAATATGTATAAGATGCGTACATATCTCGTAAGAATTTACATTATTTGAAACCACCGATTCCCCGCAGAGTTAATATGCATACAAGAGAATAGGTTTTCATTTACTCGTATATACCCCATCACATGTTACGATTTGAGAGAGAGAGAGAGAGAGAGAGAGAGAGAGAGAGAGAGAGAGAGAGAGAGAGAGAGAGAGAGAGAATCTAAATTCACCAATATGGATATTTTCGTCCCTAGGATGAAAAATACTGGTCATCCCAATCTGACGGATTGATTTATAAGTACAGAAGGATTATCCAAGCTCAACCACTCTGCTCTCGTGCATCTATGAATGCATCAGTGTCTGGTCGACTAATGGACATAGGGATGGCCAGTTTATCATTTGATATACTTGTGGGATTTTCGATTAGATTAAGTCTGGGTATGACTTTGTTTAATGTATGTATGTATGTATGTATGTATGTATGTATGTATGTATGTATGTATGTATGTATGTATGTATGCATGTATGTATGTATGCATGTATGTATACACACACACACACACACACACACACACACACATATATATATATATATATATATATATATATATATATATATATATATATATATATATATATATATATATATATATATATATAATTTATATATATATAATGTGTGTGCATGTATATGCATAATGTGTATATTTAATTACATACAGTATGTGTGAATGCAGGTGACTACGTGTTTGGATGCGCCTGCATGTGGATGTTAACGTTTCTGCTTCTTTTCATGTTGTGTAAGTATTTCCAATGAGAATATTTGGCTCTTTGCCTAGGTAATATATGCACTCCCGAAAGTATAAAATACTTGATATGTCATACATTTCTATGCATTCTATACAATGTCAAAAGGCAAACCAGCAGAGTATAGAATACGGTAATCTCGTTAGTGGCGCCTGGGAAATGGAAGGTTATGGGGTTAATATTTTGTGCAATATTTTCTTCAACATTGAAAATGCAGCCGAAGGTAGGAGACAATCGAAATCGAATCTGTAAGTACAGGCCAAAAAAAAAAAAAAAAATTAAAATGAACTCTGACAAAAAATTTGCATGTTTAGGAGACACTGTGCAAGTTCCTTATCCCTGACGTCAAGGAAGCGGTGACTCGAGCTATCTGTTGGCAGTTGTTATGAATGTGACAGAAGACGGCTTTTACCGACTTGGAACAACGCAAGGAATTCTAAAGCAACTCTATGCAGGATCACAATTCACTGTTGTCCAAAGAGCTTACTCAGAGTTGAAGATGTTCCTGACCACGAAATAC
This sequence comes from Macrobrachium rosenbergii, assembly GCF_040412425.1. Taxonomy (NCBI): domain Eukaryota; kingdom Metazoa; phylum Arthropoda; class Malacostraca; order Decapoda; family Palaemonidae; genus Macrobrachium; species Macrobrachium rosenbergii. The sequence continues at coordinate 56,240,689 of NC_089750.1, forward strand.
CTCTTCGATCTGTTGCTACCGCTCAGTCCACGGGAAGCGGCCAAGGGTTTGTGAAGTGCATGTGCAAGACGAAGTGACTGAGCATGAAATGCCTTTTGTACAGAAGAAAATTAAGTGCAATTCAAAATGCCAATCTAGCCTTCCTTGTTGCAGCAGGTAAATCATGACAGTTGTAATTTTCTTGTTCTTCCAGTCAGAATATCCTGAACTTCACTTCGTATTTTTTTAACGCATTACTGTGCTTTTCCTATTTCATTATGAAACATGTTAATTTTTAATTGTTGTTTCATTTTCAGACATTTTATTTGAAAAGACCTTTCCCATTTTACACTTTGCCAGATTAGTATTTGTCATTCTTTGCGATGCCTAATTATTTTATATAATGCCTAAGAAAAAGTATGTAACAACACAGATATTTCATACCTTGCCTAAAAAACTTCATGCATTATATATACTGCCTAGACATTCTATAGGATACCTGCTCTTCATGCATTGTCGGTAACATACATATTATATATATGTGTGTGTGTGTGTGTGTGTGTATATATATATATATATATATATATATATATATATATATATATATATATATATAGTATATACATCGTGTATTTCACAATGGTCCCATGGATGAAGTATATAAAGGATCCTCATGTGAAAAATAGAACAAGGCGATACCAAGACTATCAACTTTTATTCCAAAGTCATCTTCAAGTTAATAAAATTACTTTGGGATAAAAGTTGAAAGTCTTGGGATCTCTTTGCTATTTTCACGTGAGGATCTCTTTACATACACACATTATATATATATATATATATATATATATATATATATATATATATATATATATATATATATATGTGTGTGTGTGTGTGTGTGTGTGTGTTATACAAGGTCAAATAAGGTCATAACCTCTTACCACATCTGTTATAAGTCAATGACATAATTAACATATATCTCGAAAGAAATCACGGTAGCGTTGGCCAGCATGAACACTGGGCTGGTGCATTCTCTCTCTCTCTCTCTCTCTCTCTCTCTCTCTCTCTCTCTCTCTCTCTCTCTCTCTCTCTCAGCTCACGAGCTCAGCTCCTCTCTCTCTCACTCTCGACATCCAAATCACTAACTGAACTAAGGAAATTCAACAAAAGCATGTCTACAAAAAATATAATTTATTTAGTAGTCTGACATGGAAAATGGTTTAGAATCAAATACAAATGAAATGGGAATATCTACATTCCAGAACTGGTAACACAGAAAATAACCAAGTAAGAATAACACAGTGCTATCAATTTCCCCTAAATGAGCCTGTACAACATATGAGTCCAAAATAAG
>NC_089750.1:56247021-56264521 GCF_040412425.1 Macrobrachium rosenbergii
ATATTCAGCACAAATAATTTCGAAGAATCATTACTGATCGCAGAAAGAGGAGAGATAAAATTCAGAGGAGCTGCAGTAAATATTCCTTGTAAATCGATAAAAGTTTAGCTTATTGTGTAAACTTTTTTGCTTCATTAACGTGCACCAAGAATTTTTATAATTATAGCTGATAATGATAAATAAAATTTTATTCGGAGAATTTAATTCTTAAGTTATATTTCTCATGAAATATAATTTAATATAATTTGAACAGCTATTTGTTATAATTTGAACAGCTATTTGTTATAATTTGAACAGCTATTTGTTATCCACCAAATAGAACCCAATTATTTTCGAGCGTTATATAATATGTATATAAGCCTTTCTTACCTGGTAAGAAATGTGCGTTCATAGTACCTACATTTTATTCTTGTAAGTGCTCCATGAAACATTTATGCTATTTTCTTCCTAATTTATTTTGCTTTTCCATAAGATTGTCGGTATTTTATATTTTTTCCACAAACCTGAAGAAACCGGGCGTCTCTAAAAGATGTCACAGACACTATCAACAACTGAACCATGTAAAAAAAAGCGTCACAGATACTATCAACAACTGAATGTGTAAATAAAATATGTCTCCAAATTACAACGGATAAAGTGAGTATTCTACCCCTCGCAGTATCACAAAAGTGAAACGTACAATGGAACTCATAGCAGGCATTTAAAAATTTATAAATTCTTAGTGAAAACGATATCTTTGTTTTAAGCTGCCATTAAGAAGAAAAAATTATAAATCTGGAAAAGTGTGTTGCACATATTTTCCCCTAAAAGACAATAGTACTTGATCTCGTGTACGGTCCTGACAAAGCATTAAATCTATTTTAACTCTGAGGCCAATTTTATTTGACGTTTGGACAGTTTTCCTATGATTTTATGTAGACAAGAGTTAATGACCGTTATCGCTGATGTCTGATGCATTGGGCCTTAATTTTCGTCTAGAAATAGCAATAATGTGATTCAATACTGACTACGATCATTTACTAATAAAAGTTTTTAGAAACTTGTAAAATTATAATGCCTCTCTTCATGTATTGCGCTTCTCGAGATATGTTTTACATTAACTGTACGTTGGGAATTATGGTGACACCTACAGTATATGCTTACTGCAATCACACAGACACACACACAGCATATATATATATATATATATATATATATATATATATATATATATATATATATATATATATATATATATATATATATATATATATATATATATATATATATATATGATTATTATCACTTTTGTACGTGATTCATTTATCACACATTACCACAGGTGAAAAATAAGAAACAGGGTGTAGGTCCTGACCGGTTTCGACTTTATTTCCAAGCCATTGACGAAGGACTGATACAGAGTGTGAGAAGTCACAAATATATATACTACAAGAACAGTACTGACGAACATACACAACCGTTAGAGGCTCCATATCCCCACTCAGGCCGGTGTCGAGGTAGGGTGGCCTTTAAAACTCATTTGGCTAAAAATCACAATAGACTCTCTGACAGGTGTCATGGAGGCGGAGTTTGTAAACTCATTAACATTACTACCCTCGTACTGTGTTTACAAATATGATAATCCTATTTTCATATATCTCTACTGCCTACCTTAAAGTTTAAACAATTTACAAATTTCTTTTGATATTAAAGGATCAAGTTTATACATCCCTTGACTGATATTCATATTATGGTTGTAACTTTCTTTTATGAAGCTAGATTCAATGATGTTCCTTTCAGTGCATTATTAGAATATACAATCCTTTTGCCCCTTCCCAGTTGATAGCATGATTGTTTTCACTAACATGTACAAATATACCACTGTTCCCTTGTGCATATCTCACACATTTCTTATGTTGTTCAATTCTTTTTCCAGTGCTTTCCCGGTTTGGCCAATATAAAAGTTGTCACAAGACTTACACGGAATTTTATATACACACCCTTTAATATTGTCTGGGGAGTTCTTGATAAGTACATTTTCATTGTTGTATTGTTCTTAAATGCGACATTAACACCAAAATTCTTAAGAAGATGAGGATATCTGTCATACTATTATTATAAGGCAGAACAAGCAAATTTTTTTGTGTTGTAAGGTTCTTTCTGGTTTTGATACATAGTCTTTTTGCCGCTTCAAATGCACTGTTTAATACACTATCAGGATATTTCAATTTTTTGCCTGCATTCCTAATCTTATCTATTTCATCATCAATATATTCAGGGCTACATACCCGCAATACTCTTAAAAACATAGATGAAAACACTGACTTTTAACCTTATTGCTTTGTCCAGAATAGAAATGCACATAGGAAGAAATATTAGTGGGTTTTCTATACACACTATATTTAAACCCACTACTATTTCTTCGTATGAGGACATCCAGAAACAGTAAGCACCCATCATTTTCCATTTCCATCGTGAATTTAATTGATGGTACTAATTGATTTAACTTAGCAAAAAGTTTTTTACATCTTGGTTCCCTATATACACAAATTATGTCGTCAACATACCTAAACCATGTTACATTACATGGGATTATGTTGTTTAATATCTTCTTTCAAAAATTCCATATATAAGTTACTTAACACTGGGGATAGAGGTTTCCCATTGCCATACCAAAATTTTGTGAGTAAAATTTACCATTAAATTCAAATTTACAATCTTTTACACATAATTTAATCAGTTCAATTAAAGTACTTTTAGAAAATGGGATATCCAGCTGTGTGTTCTCTAACAATTCAGATAAAAACGCCATCAGATCATCTATTGGCACCTTTGTGAATAGTGATACAACATCAGTTCAGTTGGTTCCGCATCATACAAGCTAGCGAAGTACTTAGTAGATATTCTCAACCCATTAGTAGGTACCATCTCAAATGCAAATATCAAGACTAATGTGGACCTGATAAATAAACTAAATAGTGTAGAGATTAATAGTGAATCCAGGCTTGTAAGTTTTGATGTTGTATCACTATTCACAAAGGTGCCAATAGATGATCTGATGGCGTTTTTATCTGAATTGTTAGAGAACACACAGCTGGATATCCCATTTTCTAAAAGTACTTTAATTGAACTGATTAAATTATGTGTAAAAGATTGTAAATTTGAATTTAATGGTAAATTTTACTCACAAAATTTTGGTATGGCAATGGAAACCCTCTATCCCCAGTGTTAAGTAACTTATATATGGAATTTTTGAAAAGAAGATATTAAACAACATAATCCCGTAATGTAACATGGTTTAGGTATGTTGACGACATAATTTGTGTATGGCCAGGGAACCAAGATGTAAAAAACTTTTTGCTAAGTTAAATCAATTAGTACCATCAATTAAATTCACGATGGAAATGGAAAATGATGGGTGCTTACCGTTTCTGGATGTCCTCATACGAAGAAATAGTAGTGGGTTTAAATATAGTGTGTATAGAAAACCCACTAATATTTCTTCCTATGTGCATTTCTATTCTGGACAAAGCAATAAGGTTAAAAAGTCAGTGTTTTCATCTATGTTTTTAAGAGCATTACGGGTATGTAGCCCTGAATATATTGATGATGAAATAGATAAGATTAGGAATGCAGGCAAAAAAATTGAAATATCCTGATAGTGTATTAAACAGTGCATTTGACGCGGCAAAAAGACTATGTATCAAACCAGAAAGAACCTTACAACACAAAAAATTTGCTTGTTCTGCCTTATAATAATAGTATGAAAGATATCCCTCATCTTCTTAAGAATTTTGGTGTTAATGTCGCATTTAAGAACAATACAACAATGAAAAATGTACTTATCAAGAACTCCCAGACAATATTAAAGGGTGTGTATATAAAATTCCGTGTAAGTCTTGTGACAACTTTTATATTGGCCAAACCAGGAAAGCACTGGAAAAAGAATTGAACAACATAAGAAATGTGTGAGATATGCACAAGGAACAGTGGTATATTTGTACATGTTAGTGAAAACAATCATGCTATCAACTGGGAAGGGGCAAAAGGATTGTATATTCTAATAATGCACTGGAAAGGAACATCATTGAATCTAGCTTCATAAAAGAAAGTTACAACCATAATATGAATATCAGTCAAGGGATGTATAAACTTGATCCTTTAATATCAAAAGAAATTTGTAAATTGTTTAAACTTTAAGGTAGGCAGTAGAGATATATGAAAATAGGATTATCATATTTGTAAACACAGTACGAGGGTAGTAATGTTAATGAGTTTACAAACTCCGCCTCCATGACACCTGTCAGGTGTGGATCTGAGGTGGGGTATGGTCTGTTTATCAGCAATGTCCCCTGAGAGTCTATTGTGATTTTTAGCCAAATGAGTTTTAAAGGCCACCCCTACCTCGACACCGGCCTGAGTGGGGATATGGAGCCTCTAACGGTTGTGTATGTTCGTCAGTACTGTTCTTGTAGTATATATATTTGTGACTTCTCACACTCTGTATCAGTCCTTCGTCAATGGCTTGAAATAAAGTCAAAACCGGTCAGGACCTACACCCTGTTTCTTATTTTTCACCTGTGGTAATGTGTGATATATATATATATATATATATATATATATATATATATATATATATATATATATATATATATATATATATATATAATACACACATACACATATATATATACGTATATATATATATATATATATATATATATATATATATATATATATATATATATATATATATATATATATATATATATATATATATATATATATATATATAAATGTCTTGTACTTGAGGTTCAATCCAAAGATTTATAGGTACACGAGTGTTTAGGCTTATTCAAGTAATCAGAGAGAATCAGAGAGAGAGAGAGAGAGAGAGAGAGAGAGAGAGAGAGAGAGAGAGAGAGAGAGACGACGACGTTCTTTCCTTTACTTGCAGAGAATAGTTGTTGATTGTAGACCAGGGAAAGATATGAGAAAAAGGAAAAGAAAATTACCGCGGTCATGATTACAAACGGAGCATAACATGAAAGAATCCTTACCTTTTATATTTTCCGTGAGAGCGGAAAAGGCTTTTCATGATGAAAGCGGAGGCTCAAGGTCACCAGCCAGGTCATCCGAGGTTATTTTCAGGGGTTAGAGATCTGAAAATAGGAGATCATTGGTTGCGATCACAACTTCAAATGAGGTATGTTCAGATGAAGAACGGAGTTCTTAAAGGGTTATTTAATGGTAGTTTAGAATTAATTATTCTTCCAAATAAAAAAAAAGAAGTTAACTCAACTATTTTGCAAAGTTTTCATTTAATTAATTGAAAGTAACCTTTAATTACTTGCTATCCAAGTAATAAGAACTAGTTTTCTGATTATTTTGAACAGGAAGCCAGTGCTATAATGTCAAAAGGTAATAAACGGCCTCATAATGAGATTAATATAATCATAGTGCTGGATAATTTTATTACATGTTCAAAGGACAGTCTCGACATGCCCCATGTGGATAATTCTCAAAAGAGGATATGAGCTGTCTGTAACTATTTGTTATGTATCACGTCCCAAGTTGGCACAGTATTTAATTAAAGGAAGACAACTTCTCAGTATCAAAGACAAAAAAAAAAAAAAAAAAAACCGACGTGTAAAGGGAGAGAATTCGAAACATTTCTACTGAGGACTGAACGACTGAGAATATGTGAATTAGTCATGGGGTTATACTTTTACGAAAGTGATTTGCGAACAGAAGCAGGATATTGAGTTAATGCCATTTCTGACAATACCTTTCATTATAACTAGATAAAGGGGCATTGTTATACGTGTTCGTATGGTTATTATTACCGTTGCTCTTAATATAGTCACCTGACAAAGGATGTTACGAATAACAGATCGATCATTTTTCTCAACTGATAGAAAGTTTGTAGAAATTTACAAAATAACATCAAGGTTTGCAATAATTACTATTGTGCCTTCAAGTAACGTTGTGTAACATTTCACCTGAAACAAGACTAAAATTCGTCAACTTTCAAAGGCATTCGCCACATAATTAAATGCCAATAAGCAAAAAATAATAAATAAAATCTTTAAAAAAAGCGAATAACAAATAATGCTTTAACAAATTGGGATGAATTAAAGCAAACCACGTTCGAAACACAACAGAAGCCGGAGAGCTAATTATCCTAAAAAATAATTTAATTAAAAACTGTTAAAAATAGGAAACTGAAAATGTGAACTCGATGTTTCTGTTAATCAGCCACCTATTGTTTAGTCTGAAATCACGGATGAAATCCAGATATTGTGAGAAATTGTTTAGAACAACGCGTGAAAAGAAGGATCAAGTCGTATTATGCGAATAAATCAAAAGAGAAAATCTTCATAAATAAGGGTTAGACGTTAATTAGTGTTTTAAGGCCTTCAAAGGAAACCAAAAAGATGTTTGCCCGTTTTAGACTGTGGGAACTGGAGGTAAGGAGATTGGGAAGTTGGAGAGGAGGAGTGGGAGAAGGGGGGGGGGGGTGTTGGAGGCATCGGTGGCACAGTAGTAGCCGGGCGGGCCCGGGTCCCAGGCCCGGTTTGCTAGAAGGAGTATTTGTATGTTAATCAGGCTCGGCCTCGAATTCTTTCCTCATTACGAAGTCGCCCTTGAGTGATCGCCGACTTCTTATTTCGTCGAGGACGAGCTAATTAACGCAGCTATTAACCTTAGGTGACGTAGAGGAGCGAGGGTTAAAGTCTTTTCTTGCAAATTGAAAGACGTAAAAAGGGGTCAATACTTCGTTGATTACTGGAGTAATCGTCTCCCTGTATTTCACTTAGCGTGTATATCTATACTTGAATGTATACATGTATTTACACAGGCACAGAATATATATATATATATATATATATATATATATATATATATATATATATATATATATATATATATATATACACATATACAGAATATACACATATATACACACACACACACACACACACACACACACACACACATATATATATATATATATATATATATATATATATATATATATAAATATATATATATATATATATATATATATATATATATATATTATATATATATATATATATATATATATATGTATATGCGTGCGCTCATTTAGCTCAAACATTCCCCTTTGATACGGTTGAATATATTTACAATTCATTTGCATAATGTGTGAGTCTTACTCCCTTCGCTCAAAGCTGAATAATTGTTGCCTACTATGCCTAGACTTGGGTTCACCACAGCACTCGATATATATATATATATATATATATATATATATATATATATATATATATATATATATATATATATATATATATATATGTATATTTTTGCTTAATGATTGCCGGTGCATGAGTAAGTGAAAAATTTTAAAAATCATAAATAAAAATCCACATTTAAGTCAGAATATGAAGAAAAATATAAATCTTAATCTGTATATAACATAACGCCACATGCGACCTTATTAAAGTCCTTATTAATCCCTTTCGGTGAAGTCGACTTGACGCGATTAGGCTTCGTATCAAGCAGGTGAAAATGTGATGCTGATCCCCACGTAGCACTAATCCCAAAGCTCACAGGCTGCGACAATAGACTAAACACATCATTACTTCGTGTGTCTGGAAGGGATATATCACAACAGCGTCTGGTGATATCATTCCAGGAATAACCTTTTGCTTATCCGTGTCAGAGGTGTTGCGTTGCCTGTTGTTCGGATACACTTTCAGTGGTATAACCTTCTTCAATGATATGTGGAAATTAACTGAGTTGAATTCCCGAGCTGGATCGATGTAACTGAGGAGGAGCATTATACCAATGATGCCAATATGTCTGGTCAAGATTAAGTAGTAAAATTCTTTCAGTCTTTTCGTTATAAAAACTTGCCGAATAAGAATCAGAAAATGATAACGATACATATTTTGTAACACTAACAATAATCTTAAAGGGGGGAGGGGTTATTTGAAATAAAATCTGGTAGGAAATCGTTCCATTCAAGGTATTCGGTCTTTGATGTTCATGTATACATTTCAAACAATGCGAGAGATTCCTTGCAACACAGATATTGAACCATTCCTAAAACATGAGTTAGCCTCTGATCTATTCGTATTCCTTTAATCGGAATTCATCTTACAACACGCAGTCTCTGGTTTAAATATAAACATTTAAAAACACAGGGAAAGGTCTCTGAATTTATTGAGACCTCTGAATGCTGTGCCTAAGTCATGGACACCTAATTCCTTGTGTAAACATATATTCAAAACACCTTACTGTGCATTGAAAGTCTCCAACCAACTGTGAAAGAATAAAACACGAGTATACAGTTGTAAATATATCTGCAATTCATTCACTTCACTCCTATGAAGATAATGAATAAGATTCTTTGGTGAAGCACAGTTCGCATCTTCCCAAAAAACTATAAAAATCCGAAATAAGGGCCAACTTTGGTGTGACCAAGTGCCATGTTACGTAAATCAATTACTATACGCTCTTATCAAATCCCTCCACATGCAAAATGAAGATGTTGCAAACTGAGGAAGAGACTGAATAGAATAAAATCCAGGAATTTATTGATTAGAACGACCTATCACTTCGCCCTCATTCCATAATTCGCTTGTCATAGGTAAGACCCTTCTTTTGCGCTTCGGATCATTTAGCAAAACTTCCAGCTACCTTTAACATCAAAGTTTCTTTTTAACAGAACTAAGAACTAAGTGAATAAAAGGTCACCCATTTTAAAGAAGCTGGGTGTTGCTTGCAGTGATTCCAGTACATAAAAAAATGGAGCATACAAGAGATCTTTTTATTGCCGTGATTCTAGTATCTGCAGCCTCCGAAACTATATCCTTTTAGACAAGAATGGTTTCAATAGTGGCTTTATTCATTTTAAAAAGTATCATAATACAGGCCTTCGCCACAAGTTATGCAATCTATTCATTTTCCGTAAGCTCTGTTTCAGCAGGGAAATTCAGGTAGCGTTGGTGTATCCCACTCGCTTTAAAACGCATCAGAATAGTCATTCGGCAAAAGCCTCATTCCATGCCTGATGTCTTTCATTCTCCACAAGGTAAAAATATGGAACGGTTTTTTGGCAGCGTTCTTAATGCCAACGCCCATAAATCTGAGAGTGCCTGAAATACTACGTCAAAACCACGTCCGCTATATCTTTCGTTGCTGTCTTTCACTGATGTTCGTGTTTATGTCTATTTATTTATATTTGTTAATACTTTTAAGTTATTTGCTTTTTTATTTTTTCTTTAGCTTGTTTCAGTATTAATACTTCTGTAGTTGTGTTATGGCAATAATGAAATTATTATTATTATTATTATTATTATTATTATTATTATTATTATTATTATTATTATTATTATTATTATTATTATTAAGTACAAACTCAATGCCGCATTTCGATTATTTTCATTAAAAACTGGCTCACTGATTTCGTTACAGCAATTTCTCAAATATTCCTAAACACTTTCTTCAATACTAAAACTATCCTATTTTCCAAAAGGCCTCTTCCCTTATACAAAAACAAACAACTATACACTAGATATCATCGACAGCCAATTGAATTTCATACGATCCAGCATCGCTTTCGGAGCGACTGAGTCTTCTTCTCCTGATCGACTCGGCAATGAAGTTAGGTCAGCTTGAATGAAACAGCCAATAATTTGGAATCTATCCCGTATTCAAGTATACGTGAGAGTCTCAAAGAGGACATCGTTTTCTAATTAAAATGACTAATTAAACGTTTCTTTACCTTTCCCTTAACGGCTGAATATCATGCGTTAGGTATAAATTTAAGATTAATATTAGCTAACTGCGTTTTATGGATATTTCGAGAACTTACGTAACCGATCAAGTACGTTCTTACTTTCTTTATACATGAGACCCCAACTCCACACACCTCTACCAAAAAAAAATTTACAATAGTTTTCATATTCGACGTTTATGATCACGTTTCACCGTATGATGTGTGTGTGCGTGTATGTATGTATCTATGTATGTATGGATGTATGTATGTATGTATGCATTTATATATATATATATATATATATATATATATATATATATATATATATATATATATATATATATATATAAATGCATACGTCCATACATACATAAACGCACACACACATCATTCAGTGAAACGTGATCATAAACGTCGAATATGAAAAAACTATTCTAAATTTACACACACACACACACACACACACACACACACACACATATATATATATATATATATATATATATATATATATATATATATATATATATATATATATATATATATATATATATATATATATATTACTGAGTTCTACTGCCAATTTCTTCTCTCTGCCAACAATACCTATTACTTCAAACAATATGGAAAATAGAGATAAAAGAGGCTACAACGGCTTAAACAACATATGCAGCCAGACTATAGTACCAAGATTCCGAAGCCTAATACACCACTGAAGTTTAAAAAGTATTTCATAAGATGTTAGTTATCGTAAAAACTTGACTTTACCAAGACTTTTCGCAAATCATATAGCAGAAACATCTACCTTTCATCATGCATCTCATTCCTCTGCTCACGGTACCATCTTGAAATGAGTAAATTATTCTAAGATTCTTGTCCATCATACTTCTCCTATTCTTATTGACTTCTTTCACCTTTAGAATAGAATAGAAATAGCATATAGAATTAAGCCAAAGGCAAAGTGCTGGGACCTAAGAGGTCATTCAGCGCTGGAACGGATATTGACAGTAAAAAGGTTTGAAAGTTGTAACAAGAGGAAAACCTCGCAGTTGCACTATGCATCAATTGTTAGGAGAGGGTGGAAAGCAAGACGGAAGGAAAAGAATACAAACGGAGGTACAGTGGAAGGAATGAAAGGGGTTGCAACTAGGGGCCGAAGGGACGCTGCAAAGAACCTTAAGTAATGTCTTGCGTTGCACTGACGGCACTACCCCACAACGGGGCCCAGCTTTAGCGAAGGATTTTTAAGTTTATTTATCAATGTTAGTCAAACCTAGTGCTACAGCCTTGATCACTTATCCATGAGTTCTCATCATTCCAAGACCATTAATCATCTCCCCTTCCATTTCATTTCTTTAGTTTCGAACCTCCTCATACTTTTTCCTTTCCTTCTGTCATTCTCTCCTCTCTACTGTCGTTTGCTTTTTTTCGCTCATCTTCTAGCGTACCTCGCCTCCTTCTTTCATTTTCTTCACATCTTTCTGGTTTTCTTCTTCCTTCCTCCCAACCCCCATTCTCCTCCTGTCGACTCTTTCCTCAGTAATCTTCTCCTCCATCTCCATTTTCATCCAGGCCTTTTCCACTTCTATCTACCTGCTCCTAGTCCACGTACTCCTTTTATCACTCCATCCCCTCCTCTATTTCTCCTCATCCCCTCCAACAACCCCCCAAAAATCCCCCTCCTATCTCCGCTTCTTTCTTCTGTCTCAATTCATGCAGTATTAATGGCCCCTGCTATTATTGCATTTATAATGGCCGGGGAAATACAATGAGCACTTGAGAGAAATAGTCATTTATCATGCCGGATCCCTTTTCCCCTACGTGGCATATCTTAGTGGCATTGTTTTGCCTTCTGCTGTATTTCACTTGACTATTGTAGGACGTTTGAAAAATGGCCTTGACGCTAAAACTGCCGAATCTGCAGCTGCTGTGTAATTTCCTCACGCCCCGACCTACCGCTTACATCCCCCACCCCCCTCACCCACAAACTCCACAGCCTCCTTCTCAGTTAGTGGGTTTGTCAGTGGCAGACAAATAGACAAAAGAACGTATGGACAGAGACATGACGATAGACATACAAGCACGTTGAGTTACGGAGACAGAGAAATACACACGTGTATGTGTGCATATATATATATATATATATATATATATATATATATATATATATATATATATATATATATATATATATATATATATATATAATATATATATATATTTAATATATATATATGTGAATTTTATCACACCACCGTGATTCATATACAAGCATTCGGCTACAAACGTCCTTTAGTATCCAATTCGCTCTACCTCGGAAATAATGTATTTTCATATGTTACCCGAAAGGGAATTTTTTAATTGTAACAGCCTCGAGACCACAGGTCTACCCCAAAGCCAAATCAAAAAGTCCTTCAAAAGAAGGCATCGTGCTTACCCCATACAAAAATGGGAATAAAAGCACGTTAAAAGAAGAAGAAGAAGAGTTCGTCGTCTCGTGGCATCAAACCACGGAAGACAAGAACTCAGCACTACAGTGACGCGATTTTAACCGCACGGCCAACAAGTGAGGTATAAGTAGATACCGACTCCCACCTACAAATCCCCGTCGAACTCAGGTATTTGTATTTAGAATCGATATCAACCCACCTCTGCCATGCTAACAATGTAGTGCGTTTGTCGCACGCAGCCATATTATGAATGAATTTTCATCATATCACCGTGATTCATATACCAGCATTAAGCTACAAACGTCCTTTAATATCCAATTCGCTCTACCTCGGAAATAAAATATTTTCATATATGTCACCCGAAGTGGAATTTTTTAGTTGATAATAACTTCGTCGTGTCGTGGGCTCGAAAATAATATATTTTCATATATGTTACCCGTTATTTCCGAGGTAGAGCGAATTGGATATTAAAGGACGTTTGTAGCTTAATGCTTGTATATGAATCACGGTGACGGGATAAAAATTCATTCATAATATGGCTGCGTGCGACAAACGCACTACATTGTTAGTATGGCAAAGGTGGGTTGATATCGATTCTAAATACAAATATCTGAGTTCGACGGGGATTTGCAGGTTGTAGTTGGTATCTATTTATACCTCATTTGTTTGCCGTGTGGTTAAAATCGCGTCACTGTAGTCCTGAGTTCTTGTCTTGCGTGGTTCGAGCCCACGAGACGACGAACTTATTATCAACTATAGAAATTCCCTTCTGGTAACATAAATGAAAATATATTATTTGCGAGGTAGAGCGAATTGGATATTAAAGGACGTTTGTAACTTAATGCTTATATATATATATATATATATATATATATATATATATATATATATATATATATATATATATATATGTGTGTGTGTATAAATATAAATATATATATAAATATATATAATATATAATATATATATATATATATATATATATATATATATATATATATATATATATATATATATATATATATATATATATATATATATATATATATATATATATATAGACTTTCTTAAAAGGGAAAATAATTCCTCTGCTTTTCCAACGAACAAAATTGCCATCGTTAGGATTAAAAGCTTCATTGTTCTGCAATGCGTCACTAATGCTAATCATCTAACATTAACAGAATATACAGAGGAATTCTTCGTTTTTCAATGCAGAGCCCCTGAGAACAAGTTCTGCCAATCAGTATACTGAGTTTTTGTATATATATACATTATATATGTATATATATACACATACATATGTATAGTCACGTGGTTCTTCAGTGGTTAGAATAATCGCTTCTTCAGTAGGAGGCCCAGTATAAAATCTACAAGAGGAATTCTTCGTTTTTTAATGCGAAGCCCCTGAGAATAGTTCCAGCCAAACCGGTATATTGAGTTTTTATATGTACAGTATATATAAGTATATGTATACATACACACACACACACACAGGCACACACATGTATATATATATATATATATATATATATATATATATATATATATATATATATATATATATATATATATATATATATATATATATATATATATATATATATATATATATATATATATATATATATATATATATATATATACATACATATATATGGTCCCGTGGTTCAGTGGTTAGAATCATGCCACATAAGTAAGAGGCCCAGTATGAAATCTACAGAGAGTAAACGAGTTGGACCGCTTCTGAAAAGATCGTTACGTGCAACACCTGATTTTTATTTGACTGTGAAACATTGGAGCCAGCCGGAAGAAGGGCAGGGGCATAAAACTTTGATTCTAACTGCAGACCCGAATGAGCGAAGAGGCCACAATAAATTTTTTCTATTTTATTGATGGGTGAATAGATCAAGTTACTTGCACCAAAGTTCCTATCTCTAAATGTATATACTAAAATTCTGGTCTGAATAGATCAATTATATTATATACAAGTAATACTTCAGTCGCTACACTCTTCCACAACGGTATAGTAAATATGATATTAATTAATTATTTAATATCACGTGTAAAACTTGTGATATACTGCCCCTGCTTAACACACAAAAAGTCATTCTGAGCAGAAAATGTTCTATAAACATATTCATTTTAAGGCTTCATTCGTCAGCGAGGTGAATTTTTCAAATATCCGTTTATCCTCAACGCTGCTCTCGGCCAAGCAAGATGGCGTTCGGGATGTCGGAGTTGTCAGGGATATGGAGGGAAGGGTTGATGAAGCACATTAGGCAACTGGATTGCTATTCTTTTAATTATGATTTTTTTTCTTGTAGGTTATTGAAAAATGTAACATTACAGTCCCTTCAACTAGTAAATCACCTGTGAACAGTCTTCATGTAATCTAATTTTAATGATTAACTTTACGTATCAAGAAAGTAGTGTAAACGTTGCCTGGCACATTTATTTGTGATCACTGAATTCTAACGCACTCTGCCGTGCCGCCTCGTCACGGAATTGTTGAATCAGGAGTCTGGACTATGCCTAACCCTATGCTCAATGAGTGATAGTGACATTAGTCATGATGACAAGGGAATACAGGTAGGGAGGATACTGCACCCTGAATAATGTCAGCTTTTTTACCTCTTTCGATTACTGTATGAATAGGATACCTTTGACAGGAACGAAAGAAGAAAGGGAATTTCCAATAATGTTCTCATCCTTTTTTATCTGATAGAGACGAAGCGTTTTCATAGGCGCATTTTTTCCTTTGACTGTTGTGTGATGAATACTTTTGATGGAGAAGGAGAGATTTTTGATAATATAAGTTTTAAATCTTTGATCGGTGTGTAATGAATAGGCCTATCTTTGATGGAGGGGGGATTTCATTAGGCCTGCTTTTTTTTCTTTATCGGAGTACAGTGAATACTATTGATGGAGAGGGAGAAGGTTTCACTAATGCATGCACTTTTTCCACTTTGTTCAGTAACTAAAGAATACATTTAGCTTGAAGGTATTTTATTCACATCAGCTTAATCCCCTATTTCCTTTTCTTTATAACAGTGGAGTTCACAACTATGTAATCTAGAAATTAAACTGTTACAAAACCAATAAATAAACATCATATCTGCATATTCCACATTACTGGAACGGTAAGGCATTACCTTCAGTTTCTTTCTCTCAAAAAGAATTCGGAATTTGAACTTGTAACCCGGACACGCTCACTTATCTTGGAGGAAGAGCGAGACTGTTCAGAGTAAC
This sequence comes from Macrobrachium rosenbergii, assembly GCF_040412425.1. Taxonomy (NCBI): domain Eukaryota; kingdom Metazoa; phylum Arthropoda; class Malacostraca; order Decapoda; family Palaemonidae; genus Macrobrachium; species Macrobrachium rosenbergii. The sequence continues at coordinate 56,262,472 of NC_089750.1, forward strand.
AGGTGAACTGATCAGTTCCATCCCCTTCCTAGAATCCCTGACTACTCAGAAATCCCGTGCGCCATCTTACTTGCCCGAGAGCAGCGCTTAAGGATAAAATAAATGATTATTTTAAAAATTCACCTCACCAAAAAAGAAAACATTAAAACCCATATGTTTATGTAACATTTTCTGCTCAGAATGACTTTTTCTTTTATTTTCCAATATATTTGCATAAACTCATGTTACACCATATATATATATATATATATATATATATATATATATATATATATATATATATATATATATATATATATATATATATATATATATATATATATATATATATGTATATATATATATATATATGAAAATAAGAAGCCCATAAAACACTATTTAAACGTTGAAACCATATATTTCAGGCACTTGTTTCTGTGCCCTGTTCACTGGTAGAATATGGACAGGTGGAAAGTTACAATGGTATATATACAAAAACATGAAGGTGTGGCCTTAGGCCTCCGATGTTAAGGAGGTGGCGTTTCTTAAGAAGGAGAGATTGACCAAATTCCCTAGTGGTTTTGGCCTCATTAGCTCCCGTTTGGCGATGGATCTGGCGGTCGCGTTTCTTGGGTCATCTTCTTCAAAAGGGGTCCGAGGATTAAGGTGTCAATGGCGTCCGATTTCCAATGTCCTCCTGACAGGTTCATATTGTTGGTTTGATTGATGATAGCAGATTCCAGCATCTATCTTTTGTACGGACAGCTACTCTTGAAAACCAACTCCGCCCCCACTCCAGTTAATGACATGCCCTGTATTTCTAATATGTAGGAAAATTCCCGAACTCTCGAAGCGTAACGTACTGATCTTTTGTGCTCTGTTATTCTTTGCGAGAGCGATCTACCTGTCTCGCCTACATAGATGTCATGACAATTACTACACGGTATCTTGTAAACTCCGGCTTCTTCCCTTTTGTTATTTAAGTATACGTTAACGAGCGAACTCCCGATGGATTTGGGATAATGGAAAATGAAAGGATTATTAGAACTGAGTTGCTCAGGTGGCCTTTTGGATGTTTTCATCGTATGGAAGCTTTATTTTGTTGTTGAAATCTATTTGTCTGTTGTGAGTGGGACCTCTGTAGTATATTTTATTTGCTTTATTAATAGCCCTCTCGATAATGTGTGGTGGATAGAGCAGTTGCGTTAGGTGTTGGCGGATCGTGTTAAATTCTTGATCCAGGTACTCATTTGAACATATCCTAAGTCCTCTGAGGAATAGGTTGCACCCTACCATGATTTTTACGGAGACGTCGTGGTAGCTTAAGAAATGAATGTAGGAGACAGCGAAGGTGGGTTTTCTATATACTGTAAATGCATACCTGTTCTGTTTTCTTATGATCAGTACATCTAGGAACGGCAGTTTTCCGTCCTTTTCCCATTCTGTTTTAAATTTTATGGTCGGAACTAGCGAATTTAGCCTATTAAAAATTCATTAAAGTCCCCCCAGCTATTGTCCCAGAAAGTAAAGATATCATCTACGTATCTAAGCCAGATCATATTATGGGGTTTGATAGACGACAAAAGTTCTGTTTCAAGAAATATTCCATGTACAAGTTTGCTAGAAGGGGTGATAGGGGACTTCCCATGCTAAAAACAAATTTTTGTTTGTAAAATTACCATTGAAAGAAAACACGTTGTTAGTTACACAGAGGTTGATAAGTTTTAAAGTTTTATCTATGCCAAGAGGAAAATGGTCTTCATATGGTTGTAACTTCCTCTCTAAGAAAAACAACACGTCGGCAATCAGGACTTTAGTAAATAATGAATCGACGTCTAGACTGAGCAGTTTGATGTTGTTTGAGGGGATGTTTAAACTATTAAATTTTTGTATGAAATCTTCTGCATGTTTGACGTGGGAGGATGAGAAGGTTCCTAGAAAGGGTGATAACAAGTCTGCGAGCCATTTTGATAATTTGTACATGAAAGAGCCCCTGCTAGATATTATGGGGCGTAAAGGAATCCCCATCTTTATGTGTTTTCGGGAGGCCGTAAAAATAGGGGAGAGAGGG
>NC_089750.1:56269521-56279521 GCF_040412425.1 Macrobrachium rosenbergii
AAGACAGATGTAATTTTCTGACTCTTTAGTGATGTAAACAAGGAATATATGTAATTAAATCCCATTACTCATCCAAGAAGAGGACTGATTAGATTACTTTCAGATTACTGTCCTCTGCAGAGGGAAATTGCAGAAGTTATGTAATTATATTCCGATTCAACTCGTATAACACGAGCGCGTACTAAGTTTGCTATAAGCCTTTTCTTTATTTATTTATGTAAAAACCGGTCATATTTAAATTCATTTAATTTCCAAATATAATTTAAATTCCTTATTTCATTCTGAAGTTTCCTAATCGCAAAGGATAAAAGAGTAGCAAAGAGACAGGAATTTACAAGTAAAGCTAGAAATAACGAAGAGAGAGAGAGAGAGAGAGAGAGAGAGAGAGAGAGAGAGAGAGAGAGAGAGAGAGAGAGCATAATGCACGGGGAAAAAATTTAAAGTGTAAAATATCGTCAAAAGAAAAATCTGTCCACTGGAGTTTAATATACAATTTGTGCCCATAGCAAGGCTTTAAAAAATAAGTTCATTCTATCCCTCAAATTCTATCTGTTCTCCAGTAGTTACTGGATCTTATTTACTTATTTAGGTATGCCGCTGATACAGAATTACGTAATTATTCAAATGAGGTATACAGGCTTAAGGAATTCTGTCAACATCTACAAAGACTTTCAATTACGGTGGGATGTGAACCGTGTAATGTAGTTTCCGTGAAATTAACTTTACATTATTTTCAAGTGCCTGGCATAAATCCAGTTGTGTTGAAGTTCTTCAGATATTTGGAAATGTATTTCTCTTACGGGGGGGGTGTTATTTTCATTTGACCAAAAATATCTGTGAGAATGAATGAATGAACAATGGCACTCTGCTTACCATGAGTAATTTTGTATTTTTCTTCGTGTATAATTGAATCCTTGATCATTTCTGTGATTAAATCCTGTTCTTTTTTTTTTCATCTCTTCCTAATTCCAATAAGCCGGAACTTGATATGTGTATAGACTTTAAAAGCCCCTAAAGTTACAATCTATAATAAGTTTTCTTTTCACCAATGTAATTTCGTCCGATATTGACCACTTTAAGTTCCACAGGCTTGCCACTTTCTTTCTTTGTTTTTTAGTGGGCTAATCCAAGTGTTCCAGAAAACATAAATCCATTTAACTTACCGAATAACCATGGGTCGTTTTTGTACTACCATTTCATTTTACAATTCAAACTTATTTCACTCTCTTTTATTAGAGTTTTATTTTTCAGCTCATGCAACCCATTTTTGTATCATGCACATTTTATTTTCTCTAGTACTCGCTCAGTATAGCTTTGTTTACCGCAGCAACAATCAACAAAGTTTAAATTGTCGTGAAACGTTGTCTTTATATTATCTAATTATCAAGTACTAAACAGTTTAAATTTCAGTGAAATGTTATCTTTAAATATCACCTTCATTATTTTTTCCATGGCAGCGATTCGTTTATGTAATACCTGTATAACGTCTCTTAAACAGACCGAATATATTGCGGATCAGATTCTTCGTCTGTGAAGATTCCCTTATTAAGGATCCTAAGGTAGAAAATGCCTCTTGAATTCTATCCAGCGTTTCTTTTATCTCCCTTCGTTCTTTTCAACGATTCTTCTTCCCGTTTCCAAATTTCAACGGGAACAGGACAGCGGCTCCATGTCCTTTATATAATTGTATTATATCATATATTTCAGTCCGATTTTAAGGAGTCTATATGGATTACGTAGGAAGTTTATTAATAATTTCCTTTCATCCGGATTAATCAATCCTATCTATGGCTTTATTCAGTATTATAATAATGAATAACAGTTCTCTTATGAAAATTATCATGAAAATCCATAAGACAAGTATTAACGATAATCATGATTTTTTTTTTTTCTGATGCTAAGATGAACATTGTTATTTCAGAGAGCAAGAAACTACCAAGTGTTTTCTTTGTTCATTTTCACTGTGGTCACGGGATACCTAGATATTAACTGGCATGTATTACATACCTTATACTATTAGGCCTGAGTTTTCCTCTTTCATTGTAACTTCAGAAAACCTTACTTGACAGGTTTATTAGTAGCTTTTATGACTCAGTAAGACTTGAAAATCAATCGCCTTACGTTTTGATCAGGTTAGGTTTTTAAACCCACTAATGCATCAATGAGCATTATATTATTAGTGGCATTTACTTGGAAATCCATCTGGTGCTCTGTTATTTCCATATTATCTCCAATAATACTTGGGAATTTTAATGACAAATATACATCACCAAGTTAAACAAGCTTTGCACTGAATTTTTGTTGGTAGAAAGGAAAAAATTAAAGTAGACGAAGAAATATACATATATGTATATATGTATATTCGATGATATACCGTATGTTACTTTTATTTACCTATCTTTCAAACAGAAAAATTACAGAAATGACATAACTTCATTGCAAATAACCTTTAAACTTATCTAGTTTTTGCTCGAGAGAGAGAGAGAGAGAGAGAGAGAGAGAGAGAGAGAGAGAGAGAGAGAGAGAGAGAGATTAATTCTGGCATTATGAACTGACATCCGTGATCCGCATTAGTTTATTATTTTCTTTAAGTTTTCATCAAAAACGGTTTACATAAGACGAACAAATAAAAAAAAACACGTAAAGCCTCTCGCTTTGATGAAACAGATAAAGAAAAAATAAAGAGAACCAACAATTTCCGAATGTGTCCGAATCCATTCAGGTAATGTTTGTTATAACTCTAATTTCCTTCATTCATCGTGTTCCGTCTACGATATCAAATGGCCTTAATTACGGAATATTCTTCAGAAAACAACTCGGAAATGTCTGTTTTCCACAAAATTAAACTAGGTTTTTGCTCGAATGTTGAAATCCGGAAACTTACTTTCTGGGTTTATGTTCAAGTGGGTTATTATTATTATTATTATTATTATTATTATTATTATTATTATTATTATTATTATTATTATTATTATTATTATTATTATTATTATTATTATTATTATTATTATTATTATTATTATTATTATTATGTATACACAGAACTGGGACTACAATAAGCATTGCATCATCTTGTTATTAAATTAAAGGTGAAAGCAACATAAAAATAAACATAGATTTAACCGTAGACAAATGCATCGTGCAGCGTACTCACAAACAGGAGTCAGTGAACTTACAATATTGGCAGTCTTATAAAACTAACCTGGCCTTCAAAATTCTGCTTAGAGGTGCTGACAAATTCCTACCTTAATATTCAGCCTGATACTAGAATTTGCATTAGTTGTTCGCCTGATTTTAGAATGAAGTTTATTTACATGCTTGATTTTCGATGTGTTTATCTGTCTGAATAAATAATAATAATAATAATAATAATAATATGGACTGGGAGGTCCCGTAGGCAGTACATGTTCCTTAAAATGAATAGTTTTCTTACCATTCTTGTATATAAAGCTACCTGTATGATTAGTAAGGTGATATTAATGAGAAAAACCCCGTTACAAAAATGCAAAGATTGTATTCAAACAATGATCCAGCAAACATTTTCTAAGTGGCTCATATAAAGATATATTCTAAATACCCTGAATGAATGGGTAAGAAAAAGGCATGAGAGCTAAGGAAGAGACAAAAATAAATAAAACTGGGAGGCCATTACATATATATATATATATATATATATATATATATATATATATATATATATATATATATATATATTAATATATTTAATATATATATATATATATATATATATATATATATATATATATATATATATATATATATATATATATATATATATATACACACACACATATATATATATATATATATATATATATATATATATATATATATATATATATATATATATATATATATAGAATTATGATAACAATTACATATGGATTCAAATCTTTACCTGTTAGGAAAACCTTTGAACCAGCATTTACATTTATTAAATATAATATGAAATTAATGACTCCTTTGTCAAGGATTCATATCGCATCCACCACTGCTTTCATTAAGTATGTTAAGCCTGTTTTTATTGAGGCACAAATAGATATGAGGAGTAAAACTCTTTTTTTCCTTCATCTAGTGGCAAAAAGCCACGTTAATCTTGAAAGAACAAGAGTAAAAGATAGTCTGAAATGATTCGATTCTCTACTACCTTAAACAACCCCTAAACAACCGTAACCCTCTATATCAATAGATTATTTTTCGTCATAAAAAATGCTTCCATTAAAACACAAATTTTCTTGATATATTTGTTTTTTTTTTATGGTTAATGAATTCATTCACGTAATGATTTTTCGCACAGTATCACAGACGAAAATTAGGTGAATTCGGCGAGGAGAACTACTCGGCAGTAGAGCGGTATCAGCATAATCTTATTCAGATAAAAGATTACAAAAAATCACCTTACTGATTTATTATTTACATAAACAAGAAATGGGTCTTCTTTTTCATTTTGTTATAATCATTGTATTGTAGGAAAATTTTATTCTTTTCGCATTGTAGTCTTTCAAAAATAAGTGATCAGTTGTATTCTTCATAAAAAAGAATAATTCTGTTGGATCAATAGAGTCACGTCATGTTGGAAAGCAGAAGCATAATTGCAGGAATTAAAGTTGAAAAATGATGTAACTTTCACGACATATTTCATTTTAGAACTGCGACGATTTACTCATGCTATTAAAGCCACTAATATTTTTATGTGATTTCCCCCCCTCATTAAAGGGCTACTTCCTGGTTCATTTCACGGACTAGATTCAGGTTTTAAGTTCATATATATATATATATATATATATATATATATATATATATATATATATATATATATATATATATATATATATATATATATATATATATATATATATATATATATATATATATATATATATATATATATATATATATATATATACATACATACAGTATATACATATGTGTGTGTGCAAACTAAAGCCCCATACACACTATGCATCATGTATCAGCCACGTGATGCAGTAGTGGTGTTGAATAAAATTACTAGCGGCCAAACTGTACTGCAACACTGCTCACTTGTTCTCCGGCCAGATTTGACAGTAAAGCGTCGCATGTTCGACAAGAGAAAGTTGAAAGGGATATACAGAGTACAGTTACTGGATTAAGGGAGGGGCAAATATTCCTTTTGCCCTTCCTAGTCAAGGTTCTTCAGAATGCCTTTAGCCACACTAATTATTCAAACATCTACTTGTGTATTGTAATTCATAAAATACTTGTGACCTACAAGCTTTTCAGATATATATATATATATATATATATATATATATATATATATATATATATATATATATATATATATATATATATATAATGTGTGTGTGTGTATATATATGTGTGTGTGTGTGTTCCCAAGCATCCTAACCACCAAACACTCAATTTAAAGGTTGAAAATACAACAGTGTAGAGTGTTGGTCTTTGTCCATTCAAGGGGTTTGGCCGGTGATGGTGAACGAGCCATCGATGCATCGGCGCTGGAGCAGAGCGGAACGTCCTACCACTTCGACTGCTGATGCATCACTGCGCAGGCTTTTGAAATCGGTCCGCCCCATCAACACGGTGATGCGGCTTCGTGTTGAAAAAATGGTTTTTCAACACATCCGTTAAACACTGCGTGCATCATGATGCATAGTGTGTACGGGGCTTAATGCATCTTTCCATGCTAGTTACAACCCACCACAGTCAACTAACCCCTAGGTACATAATTTACTGCTTTGTTCAGTGGATCTAAGACAAGTTTTACAGGAAAAGGGTGCTAGTCATTGGAGAGAGAGAGAGAGAGAGAGAGAGAGAGAGAGAGAGAGAGAGAGAGAGAGAGAGAGAGAGAGAGTTTGGAAATCCAATTATGGCCACGGCATTTGAATTTAAGATAGTAAAATTGGAGAGTATGTTGAAGATCATTTTCTTCAGTGATACGTGATAAAAAAAATAAGTATAAAATGCACTGAAGTTTCTCTGGCGCAATCGAGTTTTCTGTACAACACTCTCAGCCGCGGCCCATTAAACTTTCAGCTACAGCCCGGTGGTGGCCTGTGTTTTTGGCACTAATAGCAATGCCATACGCACGATCATGGCTAACTTTAACCTTAAATAAAATATAAACTACTGACGCTAGAGGGCTGCAATTTGGTGTTTGATGATTGGAGGGTGAATGATCAACATACCAATTTGCAGCCATCTAGCGTCAGTAGTTTTTAAGATCTGAGGGTTGACGGACGGACAAAAAGTCCTCTGAATAGTTTTCTTTTAAAGAAAACTAACAAGAAATAGATTACCATCAACATATTAAGCAAGGGCTTTCCAAGACGTGGTTAGGTCGACAACATATTAAACCATTTTACTGTTTGTTCGTTTTTTTTTTTTTTTAGCGTTCACGATTTGAGAAGAATATGTTCCAGTTTATAATCTTCACTCCCTTTTAGCATCTAGGATTTCTATTCTCTCGTTCTTTTTTACGCTACAGTTAGGTAAGTTGTTTACTTCGTATTTTCCGTTTGTATTAACTTTTCTAATAATTTTTGTTTACTTTATATTCATCCATAAAGTTTTCAAGACTGTATCTTCAGTGAACTCGCCGGAAATGGAAACATTTTCAGTAAACATGGTTGGGGGGGGGAGGAGTGTGAGGCGTCAGCGGATCAGATGGATGGATGTGATGAGGAGGGATATGGGTGAGGTGGGACTGGAAGATGCAAGGAATAGAAATAGATGGAGAAAGTTGACTCGAGTGGCCGACCCTGCTATACAGGGGGACTAATAAGGTCGCAAGAAGATGATGCATTGTTTTCCAAACTTATTTAGTTCGTTTTCAAGATAATTCTCAGTACCCCTGTATTATATATTTTGAAAATATCAATCAATACCCCGAACATGGGAACACGAAAAGAAAACAAATATCTGTTGAAATAAGGTTAAAGAATGGTGGACAAACAGTGTTTTCCAGATTTATTTAAAGTCGGTATAAATCTGGAAGAACGTGTTTTTCAAAACAATACTCCCACCTCTCCTTTCTAAGGTTTGCTTAAATGAATGGAAAGCCGACGGTTCTAATGACCTTTCCGATAAAACAGAGGAGTGGATTCGTGAAAAGTCGTTTTCATGAAAGGAAATTTTACTACTTGAATAGTGGTTCTAATGAAAGGTAAGTCATAACATGTTTTGAAGTCTGTTGATGTTGGCTTTCGATAAAGGCAGTTTTTAAAGTTGCTGCTAATATTCTGGTTATGGAAAAACTGTTAATCATAAAAGTTCTTTTAACATAAGAAATTTATGAATAGCTATGATTCTATAAGAACTTTCAAAGCTTTGTCATAGCTTTTCGGAATTCATTATGTGTTATTAAAGTTTCCTGCAAACCATTTTGACATTTTTGTTACTATGAACTTTAATGATATACTGGTTATCAAGACGTTTTTCGTATTTGGCAACACTTACAAAAAATTTTCGAAATCCATTTTAGCACATGTTTATAGTTTCATAAAGTTAACCTCAAAATGTTATTAAGTGTACTGGCCACCCACATTCTCTCTATGAATAGTCATAGAACGAGGTGCTAATCACATTCTCTCTATGAGCAGCCATAGGACGAGGTGCTAATCACATTCTCTCTATGAACAGCTATAGCACGAGGTGCTAATCACATTCTCTCTATGAACATTTGTATCACGAGGTGCTAATTACATTCTCTCTATGAACAGTCATAGGACGTAGTGCTAATCACATCCTCTCTATGAACAGTCATAGGACGAAGTGCTAATCACATTCTCTCTATGAGCAGCCATAGGACGAGGTGCTAATCACATTCTCTCTATGAACAGCTATAGCACGAGGTGCTAATCACATTCTATGAACAGCTGTATCACGAGGTGCTAATTACATTCTCTTTATGAACAGTCATAGGACGAAGTGCTAATCACATCCTCTCTATGAACAGTCATAGGACGAAGTGCTAATTACATTCTCTCTAAGAACAGTCATATGACGGCGGGGCTAATCACATTCTCTCTATGAACAGTCACAGGACGAGGTGCTAATTACATTCTCTCAATGAACAGTCATAGGACGAGGTGCTAATTACATTCTCTCTAAGAACAGTCACAGGACGGGGTGCTAATCACATCCTCTCTATGAACAGTCACAGGACGAGGTGCTAATTACATTCTCTCAATGAACAGTCATAGGACGGGGTGCTAATCACATCCTCTCTATGAAAAGTCACAGGACGGGGTGCTAATTACATTCGCTCAATGAACAGTAATAGGACGAGGTGCTAATCACATCCTCTCTATGAAAAGTCATAGGACGGGGTGCTAATTACATTCTCTCAATGAACAGTAATAGGACGAGGTGCTAATCACATCCTCTCTATGAAAAGTCATAGGACGAGGTGCTAATTGCATTCTCCCAATGAACAGTCATAGGACGAGGTGCTAATCACATTCTCTCAATGAAGAGTCATATGACGAGGTGCCAATCACATCTTCTCTATGAACAGTCATAGGACGAGGTGCTTATTACATTCTCTCAATGAACAGTCATAGGACGAGGTGCTAATCACATCCTCTCTATGAAAAGTCATAGGACGAGGTGCTAATTACATTCTCTCAATGAACAGTCGTAGGACGAGGTGCTAATCACATTCTCTCTATGAACAGTCATAGGACGAGGTGCTAATCACATCCTCTCTATGAACAGTCACAGGACGAGGTGCTAATTACATTCTCTCAATGAACAGTCATAGGACGAGGTGCTAATCACATCCTCTCTATGAAAAGTCATAGGACAAGGTGCTAATTACATTCTGTCAATGAACAGTAATAGGACGAGGTGCTAATCACATCCTTTCTGTGAACAGTCACAGGACGGGGTGCTAATTACATTCTCTCAATGAACAGTCATAGGGAGAGGTGCTAATCACATTCTCTCTATGAACGGTTATAGGACGAGGTGCAAATTACATTCTCTCAATGAACAGTCATATGACGAGGTGCTAATCACATCTTTTCTATGAACAATCATAGGACGAGGTGCTAATTACAGTCTCTCAATGAACAGTCATAGGGCGAGGTGCTAATTACATTCTCTCAATGAATAGTCATAGGACGAGGTGCTAATCACATTCTCTCTATAAACAGTCATAGGGCGAGGTGATAATCACATCCTCTCTATGAAAAGTCATTGGACGTGGTGCTAATTACATTCTCTCAATGAACAGTCATAGGACGAGGTGCTAATCACATCCTCTCTATGAACAGTCACAGGACGAGATGCTAATCACGTTCTCTCAATGAATAGTCGTAGGACGAGGTACTACTCACATCCTCTCTATGAAAAGTCATAGGACGAGGTGCTAATTACATTCTCTCAATGAACAGTCATATGACGAGGTGCTAATCACATCTTCTCTATGAACTGTCATAGGAAGAGGTGCTAATTGCATTCTCTCAATGAACAGTCATAAGACGAGGTGCTAATTACATTCTCTCAATGAACAGTCATAGGACGAGGTGCTAATCACATCCACTCTATGAAAAGTCATAGGACGAGGTGCTAATTACATTCTCTCAATGAACAGTCATAAGACGAGGTGCTAATAACATTCTCTCTATGAACAGTCATAGGACGAGGTGCTAATCATATTCTCTCTATGAACAGTCATAGGACGAGGACGAGGTGCTAATCATATTCTCTCTATGAACAGTCATATGACGAGGTGCTAATCATATTTTCTCTATGAACAGTCATAGGACGAGGACGAGGTGCTAATCATTGCAAGAAACTACTGAAGTACAAAGGAACTAAATCACTGCGACTCCATGCACAAAATCCGATGAGATAAACGCTGCCAACACATTCGTGGCTTCTGACATTGATAAATACGCCAGAAAGTTAACAAACGCATTAAGAATATCATCACTTTAAGATATTGCTCTCTCTTTAGCGATTCCTTTTCCTG
>NC_089750.1:56282021-56299521 GCF_040412425.1 Macrobrachium rosenbergii
CGAAGAAAACTAATAAGGGAATGCTTCAATGCAAGTAGTGAGGCTTCAGCAAAATACATGAAAAGTGCAGTTAATGCTTGTATCCATCGAGCATTTGCTCATTGTAGTTCGTGGACTTCATTACACACCGAACTGAGTTCTTCATTAGAGAGGTGGGTAGAGCTCTCGGCTAGCACGCTGTTGGCCCAGCGTTGGACTCTCCGACCGGCCACTGAAGAATTAGAGGAATTTATTTCTGGTGATAGAAATTCATTTCTCGTCATAATGTGATTCGGATTCCACAATAAGCTGTGGGTCCCGTTGCTAGGTAACCAGTTGGTTCTTAGCCACGTAAAATAAATCTAATCCTTCGGGCCAACCCTAGGAGAGCTGTTAATCAGCTCAGTGGTCTGGTTAAACTAAGGTATGCTTAACTTCCACACCGAACTGCAAAGATACACTCAGGTTCTAGTAAACAACGGGTACTTAAATAACGATATCCATGAAGTCATCAGAAAGAAAATGGACAAATTTTTGCACTGGAGGAAAATGGGGAAATTGGAACTATATGAGCACTGCTTATAAGACAGACGAGAAGGTACTTCGAGGTATTGTGGGGCGTGGAATAATATCGATAGCGGAGAATACTAAAACTGACCTCCAGATACACTCTAAAAACTTTACAACTGCCGACTTAATCATGAAGAATAACTCCCACAACAAGAGGCGCTCTCTTGATAGATGCAACGTAGTATATAAGTATACATGTCAAACTGCGAACTGCAAGTCGCGAAACATTACTTATATTGGAAATACTAAAACTTCACTATCAAGAAGACTTACTATGCATTTGCAAAATGGTAGTATTAAAAATCACACGAGAGACGCACATGATTCGGCTCTAACCAGGGAAATGTTCGAGACCAACACCGAAATTACTGACAATGTTTCCGACGCTAAAAGGCTAAAATACATTGAGGCAATAAACATAAATATTCCTAAGCCTCCCCTACATGTGCAAGGAATCAACGCAATAATTCTACCTTCCGATCGTGAAAGGAGAAATACAGCAAACTAAAAAAACTGTGTCGTCGATGTTGGACTTTGAGAAAATATTTTAATTATATCTTCATTTTTGTTGTATTTTATCTAGTTCTATCCTTATATTAATATTTTTGTATCTTATATCTTATATCTTACTTATACTTCTTACTTGTGTAAAAACTCTATTTATTAATTTTACATACACTATCTGAATGTCTCTTTTTCGGTTCTTTGTTGATCTTCTATTTTCAACCATTTATTTTTCGTCTGGTTGTTTCCAAGTATGTAAATGCATGAATAGTAATTCTTGGAAATTGTTAACAAGCCAGCTGTAAACATGTTTAACAACAAATCTGTATCTTTTAACTGTTAATTTCGAAACATTAACTGCTAAATATTGGATTTTAACCATTAAGTAGTTATACTTTTGACAAGTATTCCTTCAAAAGAATGGTACTGTACATATGTGTGTGAATTTCTTTGTAAACTCTCATTTGTAGCAGAAGATGTCTCTAAAGAGACGAAACGTTCTGATCAATAAAACTTCCATCAAAATGACCTTTGGTGCTTTACTCCATCAGTTATCTGACGAACGGAGGAAGATAATAAGGAAAATTGAAAACATTAGTAACAAACTAATACACTTCGCTGTCATATTTAACGACATTTGCATTAAGGAAAACTTACTGCCAACGCTCTCAACATGTACATATAAATATAAATATAAATATATATATATATATATATATATATATATATATATATATATATATATATATATATATATATATATATATATATAATATATATATATTTATCTTTTTTTCTGTATGCATCTGGAAAAGCAAAGGTCCATCCATTTAGAAAATATAAATTTATTTCAAATTAATTATTTAAACAAGACATTCCGTCGGAAAAAGAACACAAAAAATAAAAAGAAAACTGGATATCATGTACACCTCGCTCTGCCTTTTATCATCATGCTCAGTAAGAAATCAAATCGCATGGGATATGAACGCTTGGCGCAAAAAACTTATAAATGATTGGACCTTAACTTCATCATCAACTGCATACTAATGATAAAAAGAAAGATTTTCAGGCAGCTTGAAGTAATTAAGAATAGGATAAATTACTATGCTGGTATTAACTTCAATATATAAATAAATAAAAGAACATTATATACATATATATAAATAAATAAATGAACATTATATACATATATATATATATATATATATATATATATATATATATATATATATATATATATATATATATATATATATATATATATATATATATATATATATATATATATATATATATATATATATATATATATATATATATATAAAAATCTTTATATAAAAGCAAAGGTCCATCCATTTATATAAATATTTCAAATTAATTATTTAAACAAGACATATAAAAAGAACATGGATATATATATATATTATCATTATATCAAATCGTATATATATATATAAATGATTGGATAACACACAACTGCATACAATGATAAAAAGAAAGATTTTCACACACACACACACACACATAAATAAATAAAAGAACATATATATATATATATATATATATATATATATATATATATTATTATATTTTTTTTTATATACACGCAGCGATTGCCTTAGTGGCATCAATAAGTTTTTGCAAGCATATCCATACCGTCTGAGTTTTTCTGTTTCTCATTCGTCAATTTCTGGTGAAAAATACGCAACTTCCTTCTTCCATTTATTGATTTTTTTCGCGACAGCTGTTTCGTCTTTATGGGAGAAGGAAGCCTGCGTATTTTTTTCACTAGAAACTGACGAACGAGAATCAGAAAAAAATTCAGACGGTATGAAGATACCTGCAAGAAACTTATTGATGCAAATAAGGCAATTGCTTTCAACGAAAACTGTATATGAGAAAAACTATGCCCTAAAAGTATATAAATATATATATATATATATATATATATATATATATATATATATATATATATATATATATATACATATATATATGTATGTATGTATGTATGTATGTATGTGTATGTGTATGTGTGTATATATATATATATATATATATATATATATATATATATATATATATATATATATATATACAATGAAAAATTGTATAAGAGTAAAACTATATATAAAAGTATATATATATATATATATATATATATATATATATATATATATATATAAACATAAGTTCCTCGTTGAGAGAGTGGGTTCCGTTCTCAGCTAGCACTCTGCTGGCCATGAGTCGAATCTCCGACCGGCCAATGAAGAATAAGAGAAATTTATTTGTGGCGATAGAAATTCATTTCTCGCTATAATGTGGTTCGGATCCCACAATAAGCTGTAGGTCCCGTTGCTAGGTAACCAATTGGTTCTTAGCCACGTAAAATAAATCTAATCCTTCGGGCTAGCCCTAGGAGAGATGTTAATCAGCTCAGTGGTCTGGTTAAACTAAGGTATACAAAACTTGACATATATATAAATATATATATATATATATATATATATATATATATATATATATATATATATATATATATATATATATGTACAGTGTGTGTATATATATATATATATATATATATATATATACATATATATATGTATATATATATATATATATATATATATATATATATATATATATATATATATATATATACGCACATATAACAGCTAAAACTTTTTACAACAGAAATGAAAAGCCATACTGCTTCCACTGAGAGATAAGAGGATCACTGTCATAATCTGTTTATTGACTTGCTCTGGGGAAATGTGATTCCGGAAGTCTTAGAAGACCGAATAGCTTTTTCGTAACGTGTTTAAACTTCCAAGGAAAAAAGAAGAAGTGATGAAGGAATTAACTCTGAGCTCAATACCTCGTTAAGGAGAATTCCTGGAAAGAGTTTAATCATTTTGATGTGATGCAATGTGTGGGTTTGCAAGATTTGAGCTATGTACAAGGTGTGAGCGTTGCTTTGATACACATACACATAATATATACACACATACACACACACGCACGCACACAGTCTCACACACACACACACACACACACACACACACACACACACACACACACACATATATATATATATATATATATATATATATATATATATATATATATGTATATATATATATATATATATCTCACATTACCACCAGTGAAAAATAAGAGACAGGGTGTAGGTCCTGACCGGTTTCGACTTTATTACCAAGCCACTGACGAAGGACTGATACATATTATTAGACTCACAAATATATGTACTACATAGACAGTATTGACGAACATTCACAACAGTTTGAGACTACAAATCCAGATGCTCGCTATCGTTCGCATTTGCCAGTTCCCATATCCGTACCATACCCATATCTATATCACACCCATACCCATATCTGTATCATACCCATAGCCACATTCATACCACACCCATACCCATATCTGTACCATACCCATACCCATATCTATACCCATACCCATACCCATATCCATTCTATACCCATACCCATAGCCATATCCTTACCATACCTATACCCATACCCTTCATGTTCCACCGTTAATAAGTTCCCCCTTCATGTTCCACCCTTAAGTCCTCCCTTCATATTCCACCCTTGATAAGTTACCCCTTCAAGTTCCGCCCCTAGTAAGTTCCCCCTTCATATTCCAAACTTAAGTTTTCCCTTCATGTTCCACCCTTAATAAGTTCCCCCTTCATGCTCCACACTTAAGTGCTCCCTTCATATTCCACCCTTGATAAGTTCCCCCTTCAAGTTTCGTCCCCAGTAAGTTCCCCCTTCATATTCCAACCTTAAGTTTTCCCTTCATGTTCCACCCTTAAGCTTTCCCCTCATGTTCCACCCTTAAGTTCTCCTTTCATGCCCCCCCATGATAAGTTCCTCCTTCAAGTTCCGCCCCTAGTAAGTTCCCCCTTCATGTTCCAACCTTAGGTTTTCCCCTCATGTCCCCCCTCCCTTAATAAGTTCCCGCATTATGTTCCATCTTCAATAAGTTCCCCTTTCATGTTCCATCCTTAATGATTCCCCCTTCATGTTCCCCCCTTAAAAAGTTCCCCCATCATGTTCCACACTTAATAAGTTCCCCTTCATGTTACCCCTTGATATGTTCCCCCTTCATGTTCATGGGACGGGGAGAGGGGAAGGGCAAGGGGAGGGGGAGGAGAGGAAGGAAGGAGGAGGGATAGGGGAAGAGGGAAAGGGAGAGGGGGGGAAGGGATAAGGGGGGAATGGAGGGGAAGGGAGGAGGGAGGGGAGGGGAAGGGTTGATGGGGAAGGGATGGAGAAGTGAGAGGGGGGAAGGGGAAGGGGATAAGAGGTAGGGGAAAGGGATAAGAGAGAGGGGGAGGAGGGAGGGGATGGAAGAGGAGTGGGAAAGGAGAAGGGGGGAGGAGCAAGAGGGAGGGAATTATCATTTTTCTATGAGGGAGTTAAGGTCCCGGGGAGAGAGGGTGTGCTTGCGGACCATCCGGCTCAAACCGGTTTTTAGGGGTAGGGAAGTTGGGAGGAATGGGGACACATACACACACACACATATAGGAATACCTTTAAGGAATATATATATATATACATATTAATATATTATATATATATATATATATATATATATATATATATATATATATATATATATATATATATATATATATATATATATATATATATATATATATATATATATATATATATATATATATGTATATGTATATGTATATATATATGTATATATATATATATATATATATATATATATATATATATATATATATATATATATATATATATATATATATATATATATATATATATATATATATATATATATATATATATATATATATATATATATATATATATATATATATATATATATATATATATATATATATATATTCAATAGTGCAGGCTTGGCTGATGAGTTTATTACTGGATTAACGTAATTTATGAGGCCCTGAGTGCCAAGGACACACGTAACCTGTCAATTGAAGCTACAAATTAACCTCAAAGACAGATGATTATTAATGGAATAAGGTCGCCAGTCGAGAAGACTTGGATACCTGGGTTATCTAGATGGTGGTGAAGGGGGAAAACAAAGGAACTGGAAATATAGAAAGAGATACTAGCAAATCAGCAAAACTTTGCCAAAAAATTCAGACTTACCATGGACGAAAGTTGTTTGCGCATACAATGGACGATCGGAAGTCTTGATAATAGCAGTCTTCCCAATTCACTAACAGCAACGAAAAACAGTCAGAGGGACGTTAGTACAAGATGCGTGTCTCGCACACACGCTAATTTCTCTCTGCCCCGTCTCAGGTCAAGCAGGGTGGCTGGCTGCATCCGTATGCCCTAATGCCCTCGGGGTCTGAAATTTTGTCAAAACATTCGCCGAACATAGAACAGGGACAAGGAAGCTTAAGACCACCATCAATAGAGGTTACTTGGTGAAACTTTCCCTATGGGTTTAGGCCCCTAATGCTACCTAGTCCTGCTACGGACGTTAATTTTTTTAAATGCTTAGTGCTAGCCTGCTCGGACAAAGACGTCTCCCTGTCATTGTTCGTGTATATTCTCTACAATAAAACTGCATAGAGGGCGAATAGCAGAATATTTATAAAAGCTCCCCCCTTTAAGAAGGCCTTTACTCCCTTTCGGCGTGAAGGTCTAAGCTGTTCGCCTCTATTAGGTTACTCTTCTCCCCTGAGCAGATTTGTCCTGTGTAGCCTACCTAACTCTAGATAGGGTATGAGCTTTGATCGTTATTTTACATAATTCTAACTGTACTGGAAGGTGCTTACGATTATTACATGCTACCTCCTATAATCACGATGTTTTAGACCTAGCCTAGTGGTACATTCTATTGTATTCCATTGCCTAACCTATCCTAACCTGACCATAGCACCAACGTAAGAGGTTTTTGTGTTCAGTACTATTAGTAATTACTAGTTTGCCTCATGTGATAAATGTTTGCTTCACTGAGGTCTTAGTCCATGCGGGTAACGAGCATAGTGGCTCTTTCACAATGGTTAAGATTGTCCAATTTTAGTTACACTACTTACGTGATTACTGCGGCTCGATAGTAAGTGGAAGGGACAAGGTTACTAGTGTGATGTACAGTACTTAATCTGGTCTAGGCTATGTATGAGAAAGAGATCACACTGGCTACCTCCTCTGGGCAAGGGGCCAAGATCACTCTAAGATGGTAAGGCACTGTGCCGAGAGGGCACTAGTGCCAGGATGAGCTCATGGCTCGGCAACTACTGGGCTCTCTTCCCCCCCCCCCTTCTTCTTCTTCTTCTTCTTCAGGTTCCTCCAAGGCCTATCAGTGTCTGACCTAGGAGGTGATGAGGGCACCGACTCTGGGGAAAGGCCAGAAGGGCTAGCGGCCGTGAAGTCAGGGGTAACTTCAGAAGCTACAGGAGGGCTCCCTACCCGGGCTGCTGCAACACCCGGAGCAAGAGCGATCTTGACCTCTGCATCCAAGGAGGCCAGTTCCTGGTCTCCCAGAGAAGATGTAACAGTTTGATCCTCCAGGGGTTCATCCTCTGGGGACAGATTTGATGAAGAGGAAGTGTCAGGTGCTGGAGGCTCTTCGGTTGCAAAGATCAATGGTGTGGGGAATCCAAAATTTTCCAGGAGGAGGGTCCGCCTCATGATTTAGACCCGGCACAGGGTCCTTCTCCATTGATGGCTCAACATCCGTGCTGGATGGAGCGTGGCACTGCTCAGTGCTCACAAGTGGCACTGGCAGCAGTTGAGGGACAGGCAGGCCTGACAATGGGTCCAGAGGTACAATACCTCGTGGATGACTTGAATTTGGCTGCGGCAGAGATTCCTGCCCCAGCTGGAGATCAGAGCCTCTCGTAGAGTCTTGTTCAGGGGCGTCCGCTGGACGTTGCTTACTTGGGCAGCCCTCCCAATTTGTGGAGTGGCCTGTCCGCTTGCACGTCCTGCAGTGGTACTGCTCCTCCTGAACGTCTCTTCAGGGAGAGGGAGGACCTCTTTGTGGGCCAGCCCTTCACGACTGGAGAGGGCTAGGCCAAGAATGGTTCACTATGTGCCCCTTCCGCTGACCACTTCAGTGGGCGGAAGGTGGAGTTTCGTCTTGATCCGGTTCTCCTACAGTCGGGGCCTCCGTGGAGGAGGTAGCGTGGCTGCGAAGTGGCGTTGGTGAAAGGCTTCCCCAGAGAAGGTCCGACCCAACAGGAAGTCCACTCTGGGCCGAATTCCACCCACCATGCCAAGGCAGTGGGGTAGCGTGACCCAAGGTGTCGTCACCTGGAGCTTGACCGTGGGAATGGTAATGGTGTGGTCCTCTATCCATTTCATCTCCCACCGGGTTTTCTCGTCAACCATGGCACCAGCTGGCACTTGGGCCCTGGCGATCAGGCTAATGTCTGCCGCAGTGTCTACTGTGACCGGAAGGGTCACGGGCAGGCTGGCGCTCTGAAGTGGGGCCACTGAGATGAACTGGGTCTCCAGTCTCTCGGGGTAAAGGATCTTTTGAGGCCCGGCCGCAGAGAATGAGGTGCTAATGAGGTTGACAAACTTGGTGGTGGGGACATGATGTGGACAGGCCGGATGTCCAGCACTGTAGTGGCTGGCAGCACCACAGGATTTGCACGGGCCTCTTGTAGGGGCTCGGTGGCCTGCAGTAACTGTTGGTGGAGAGGGTTGAGTGGATGAAGATGGAGAGGAGTTCTGGCTGGTAGTAGGAGGCTGCTTGTTAGTGCCTAGCTTGTATCGGCACTCAGCTTCAGCGTGCCCCACCTTCTGACAGTGGGTGCACGTAGGCTTGCTTGGCAGTCCATTCTTCGGGTGAGTTGAGCTTGAGAGGTAGCCTGGCGGCACGATGTGTCTCTGAGAGGTGCTGTGAGACTGGTTGAAGGTTTCCCACAAATCAGCCATGTGGCAGGCTTCCATAAGTGTGGTGGGCTGCTTATCATTGAGATATACAGCAAAGGGCCCAGACACACACTGGTAGAGGTCCTCCAGCATGGTCCGATTGAAGAGGTCCTCAAACGTTGTGCAAGACAAGGAGTCGAACCAGCGGGTACCAGACTGGGTCTTGTGACAGGCCCATTCAGTCCAGGACCAGCCGACCTCCTTGGCAAGACCTCGGAACCACTGTCTCCATTTTTCCGGGGTTATTCCGTGGGCCTTCGTGATGACTCTACAAACTTCAACCATGTTGCCTCTCTCACTCTTCTCCAGTGAGCGAAGTGCTGCCTTAGCTTTTCCCTCCATGTGTATGGCTAGCACTAAGGCCCTCTCTGTCTCCATGGTGCTGTAGTTATCGAAGAGTGCCTCGATTTCCTCCAGCCATGCTTCTGGCTCGTCCTGAGATGATGCTCGAGATGGGAGCATTTGGTGCAGCAGGTGTGGGGCTGGAGGCTTGCTGTCTAGCCATAGCTTCGGCATTCTCCCTTTTTGCCCATTCCAGCTCGAGCTTCTTTTCTTTGAAGGCTAACTCATGCTGTCTTCTCCATTATTCTCTTTCTTCTTCTAGCTGCCTCTGTTCAGCTTCATACGCCCCAGTTCTTCTTCATACCTCCTCTGTTCGGCTTCATACGCCCTCTGTTCGGCTTCATAATTCCGCCGTTCGAGTCTCTCTTCCTTCTCTTGCTTGGCCAAGTCGTCCATTTGCTCCTTGACCCATGTGGCAAGTTCCAATCCGGTGAGACCTGCCGCCGTCCCCAGCTCCAAGAAGGCTTTATAATTCTCTGCTGCCATGGTTCTGGTGGGGAAGGGCGTCTACCAGGGTCGACTGGGCGTCGACTGGATGTCCTTCAGTGACGCGGCACCCTTTCAAAAGGTGGCACTGTGGTTGGGTGTGCCGTGTAAAGGTCACACCGGTGGTACTCAGTATCCTTAGGTACTTGTGCAGGTTAGGTACCAGAAGGACTTTTTCTTCTGTGTTCCCTTTTGTCTATTTTTTTTTTTTTTTAGTTTGCTTGGTTGGTGGCACTATGGTGCCAGTGCATTCCTAGGAACCCCTTACTCGAGTCCAACTAGGCTATATGTAAGGAAATGCATTCTACCCCAGCACAGTGTAACAAATGAATGAGAGAGAAAGGGAAGGTAAAAGAGAGAGAGAGAGAGAAGTAAGCTATTCAGTTGATGACAGTACTGCAAATTAGTGGCACTGTGGAAAGAAAAGTGAATTTGTGGTTGCTTTTTAAGGCCTTCGTGAGTGTCTGGTCCCATTACCCGCAGTGCTACAACCCCCTTCTTATGAAGAGGGGGAAAGGCCACTGTCTGCTTAGGTCTGGATAAAAGGCCTCACTCGTGACCGACAGTTTATCATTGTAATTAATCTTAACTTGTCCTCATCTATTTGTGGGACAGAGGTGTTTCTTTTATTTGGTTTAATTTAATCAATTCTCCCAGTGTCGGCCCTTCTTTCCTTGAAGAGGGTCACGTACACTCGGTTAGGCTAGGTTGAAGTTTACTTGAATAAAAAGAGAGAGAGAGAGAGAGAGAGAGAGAGAGAGAGAGAGAGAGAGAGAGAGAGAGAGAGAGAGAGAGAGGTATTCAGTCAGCCAATTTGTGCTGCCTGAAAAAAAAAATTAGTAAAATTTTATAAATGCACACTGGCAGGGTTCTTAATTGCAGATACGTCGTCTTATTTCCTTAGGGGATTGTTTTTAACAATCGTAACTTTCCCGGTAACCGATTCGGACAACTACACTGAGGAATTTAGAGTAAAATTATAAGTTCTTTTTATATGATTTTTGACGTCGGGTATTTGTATAGGAACTTGTTATCTGTATATTTCTTATCATTCCCTGACTAAATTATATCTTGTTTTTATCTATTGTCTGGAACCCTGTCATATTCTCTCTATCTATCAAAGTCTATCTGGCTAAGATTTTGCGAGGGGGTTTACTACGCAAAACGAAGTAGTCCCAAAAAGTGGCTTTGAGGCAGAGCAACCAGTCACACAAACAATAACAACAAAGGTTTTAAGATGGCGGACATGGGGAGCGGTCAACTAGGGCTCCCAAAATGTCGGACGAATCCCGTTAGCACAAAACAATTTCAAAACAAACACTTGGCGGAGGAATACCAATATTTGGGGCATTTTTCTCAAGTCAATTATACAAAGCACTCCAATTCCTCTCACAAAACGAACTAAGCAAATGCAGGAATACAGATTTACTCTAAATATGCCAACAATGCAGAGGACTTTACATTAAGGATGTGGAAACCGAAATTACTATACAACGCTTGTTTCTCTGTTATTGTCTTTCTTGCGCGGAACTAACCGTCTGCCGCCTAGATAAGGGAATTTGTGACGTCCTGACAGGACTAAGTTTACGTTACTGAAAAATGCATATATGGTCAAAGTAACTGTTGCCGTTCATTTGCTATTCCAATGACATGGGGTTTTGAAATAATTCTCGCTATCTGAACCTTTATTAATGCTGATCGGGGAGTGACGAACGCGGTTAATACTTTTGAAATTCAATGAACTTTGCAAATTTTGTCTCAACCTTCGAGAGATACATTAGGCGCACTTTCTCCGCTCGCTTGTCACGCACTAGTTAACTTGTTTAAAAATCAATATCATGCATTAATCCTTGGCCGGGGACAACAGCAAAATATTAACAATTACACGGTAACTCGGCCTATGACCGCTGGAATGTACACTCGGCAAGAAAAGTGAGGATACAGTTTTCATTAGATTTCGTTCATCGAATTTTAATTTTTTTCTTACAGAAAACACATAATCTCGGTAAATTTACTCTAGAATATGAAAATACAATGCAAATTATATCATATATGTTAAATCTGCAAAACAAAAACGTTCAGATACTTAAAAACACCATGCATGTCCGAAGTAATCAGAATTTCTCAGATGACTTCGTTCATAGAGATCTAAAAGATAGTGTATGGATATCTCGGTTTATCAGAACGGCAATATTTACCCGTTTTCCGTTATGAACAGGCTTATTATTGCATCATCATACGAGGTAATGATAATTTCTTTAATTTTTACAGATTCATATTTGTATTTCACGGTGTTAAAGGTCAGCTGGAATTAATAGCAGTAAATGTTGTGACAGCTACGGCAGGTTGACCCAATCTATTTAAATCCAATAAGAGCGTTCTCTATGATGTGCGGAGTACCGCGTTAACTTCAGCGGGAAAACACAAGTAACTGGATGTTTCTTAACGTTGCCATAGTCTCTCTCCTCTCTCTCTCTCTCTTTCTCTCTCTCTCTCTCTCTCTCTCTCTCTCTCTCTCTCTCTCTCTCTCTCTCTCTCTCTCCATTGCTAAAACATACTGTACAAATATAGTATCGCTCAATCTCTAAAAGAAAAAAATAATAAAATGAGTAGCTCTACATGTAGGCCTAGGCTTACACAACAGCAACACTCTCTCTCTCTCTCTCTCTCTCTCTCTCTCTCTTCTCTCTCTCTCTCTCTCTCTCATTGCTAAAACATACTATACAAATATAGTATCGCTCAATCTCTAAAAGAAAAAAATAATGAAATGAGTAGCTCTACATATAGGCCTAGGCTTCCACAACAGCAACTCTCTCTCTCTCTCTCCATAACATTGCATTCGTTCATTTATTGTTCCCCAAGTTTTTCGTTGGACATTGCTCAAATTTAACTCTTGATTTCATTATGGATGATCGCGTTTCCGATTATGCAAGCATTCCGTTCATTGTGATGTCATAAATTTATATGTGCAATGTTACTTCGTAGGTTATGTGGAAAAATGTTTATTTTGCTCAGAACTGTCGCTGCAAATTACAACTTGAACGAATACTGTAAAGCTTACTACTGCATTTAAGTATCAATGATTTCAGAACGGTAGAATATGACTGAAAGCTATAGGAGGTCAAGCAAAAAACAAAAACAATAAGACTGAAGCTCCTCCCCTTTCTAAAGTTGCCAGATGCCTCATTATTTAGCAATATATGTCCGAAGATTAAAAAAACACATGTATCCTCACTTTTCTTGCCAAGTGTACACACGGTATCCAAAAGCGGCAAAAATGCTTTTTCTTAAGATTTTATAAATTGTGAATTACGCTGCTCTCAATTACTATTATGCCTTGTGCTGTCTCCTTGTTTGGAAGAATAACATTAAATTAAATATCTGACTTTTCTCTTTGGAATTAATGTGTAATTAATTAATTTTTTTTCCAGATTCTTTCTCTAAATTAATTAGATCCTAAGCAAGCTCGCCAGTGTTACGTGTGGGGGCTTGGCTGATGAGTTTATTACTGGATTAACGTAATTTATGAGGCCCTGAGTGCCAAGGACACACGTAACCTGTCAACTGAAGCTACAAATTAACCTCAAAGACAGACGATTCTTAATGGAGTAAGGTCACCAGTCGAGAAGAAACCCTGACACAAAAAATATGTAGTTAGCTAGGAAATTACTTGAACAATCGCCCAAATTCGGACGCAGTCAATTTTCCCTTCACTTCAGTAAGGTTTTTAACACAACAGATCGTCGTATGCAGTAGCACTGGTAAAAGGCCATTCCTCTTCTGAACAATGGGATCGAGACACAAGGCTGCCTAAATGCTGTAAATTACTTATTTAACATTCCGTAATTCCTAGTTACTTCACGGGAATAGTTGAATGTCGCTAAGCAATATAAATTAGTCTTAATCTAGACTTCATAAAGGTAACTTGGATACCTGGGTTATCTAGATGGTGGTGAAGGGGGAAAACAAAGGAACTGGAAATACGAGAAAGAGATACTAGCAAATCGGCAAAACTTTGCCAAAAAATTCAGACTTACTGTGGACGAAAGTTGTTTGCACATACAACGGACGATTGGAAGTCTTGATAATAGCAGTCTTCCCAATTCACTAATAGCAACGAAAAACAGTCAGAGGGACGGTAGTACATGACGCGTATCTCTCGCACGCAAGCTAATTTCTCTCTGCCCCGTCTCAGGTCAAGCAGGGTGGCTGGCCGCATCCGTACGCCCTTATGCCCTGGGGGTCTGAAATTTTGTCAAAACATTCGCCGAACATAGAACAGGGACAAGGAAGCTTAAGACCACCATCAATAGAGGTTACTTGGTGAAACTTTCCCTATGGGTTTAGGCCCCTAATGCTACCTAGTCCTGCTACGGACGTTAATTTTTTAAAATGCTTAGCGCTACCCTGCTCGGACAAAGACGTCTCCCTGTCATTGTTCGTGTATTTTCTCTACAATAAAACTGCATAGAGGGCGAATAGCAGAATATTTAATAATATATATTATATATATATATATATATATATATATATATATATATATATATATATATATATATATATATATATATATATATATATATATATATATATATATCACATTACACAGCTGAAAAATAAGAGAGCTGTTTCGACTTTATTTCCAAGCCATTGACGAAGGACTGATACATAGTATTAGAAGTCACAAATATATATACTGCAGAGACAGTACTGACGAACATACACATCCGTTTGAGGCTACAGACACATCCACAGGTGGGTGTCAAGATAGGAGGGGCCTTCAAAACTCATTTGGCTAAAAATCACAATATACTCTCAAGTGACAATAACGATAAACGTACCGACCATAGGAGACTACAGATCCACACCTGTCTGGTGCCAGGGACGCGTGGTTGGAAATCTCATTAGAACTGCTGCCCCCGTACTGTGTTGACAAATATGACAATCCTAAAGTGATTATATAATTATAATCAAATAAACACACACATATGTATATGTATATATATATATATATATATATATATATATATATATATATGTGTGTGTGTGTGTGTGTGTATATGTATGTGTGTGTGTGTGTGTACCTGAGTATATTTCTCTACTACATATATATACGAAATAATTATGAAACATTAGAGCAAGGTTATAGGCAAGTTCAAGGGCATAATTAGGTGTCTAAAGTCAAGTAGCAATTATATTTTGACTACACCTTTCAACCTTTTCTACATATACTGTAGATGCCATACTAAGCACCTATTAATAAATCCGAGATTCAAAGTAATGTCAAAGTTACCGTCAAGGTCAAATGGGATTGAACCTTGATAATAATTTGTGACCTATATTGAATGGGACAATATTCTGGGCATAAAGAGTCAGCTGGTGAATCTGAAGTGAAGTTGGGTCATTATGACTGGTGCCTGAGTAAGATCACTATCCAGGTCACACTAAAAAAAGAAGAATATAACCTTAACGATAACATTTGAATTATGCCAGATAAATGCTTTATAAATGACATTCATGGGTCAATCATATGCTGCCTAAGGTGAAGGTTATGGGCATACTAAGAGTAAAAAAACGAGTACTTATGTTTTTCTGCAGGAAAGGAAACCTCGATTATTTGCAAGTGTGTACATGTAATTATATTTATATATATACATATATATATATATATATATATATATATATATATATATATATATTATATAATATATATATATATATATATATATATATATATATTATATATATATAATTTTTAATTTTTCTCATTCTAAAGTAAACCTAATGGATGGTACCTGGTTATTCAAATTAGAGAGTAAATCATTTACATCAATACCACCAGGCAACAGAGCTAAAATATTGACATATATCTAAACCATATAGTTTTCCAAAGAATTCCATATACAAGTTTGAGAGGAGTGGGGATAAACGGTTGCCCATAGCCATACCAAATAGTTGTTGGTAAAATTCACCACTGGAAATACACTTAAAATCACAAATGCACAACCTAGTGAGTGAAATGATATGACTTACAGGTAGAGGTAATTCATGATAAATTAGTTCACTACTAAGATACTCTAAAATAGAATCTATAGGGACTTTAGTAAAAAGAGAACATCAAAACTAACGAAACTATCAGTGGGGCAAAAAGTGATTTTGTTTATCAAGAAAATCTAGACAAATCGGAGATAGTTCCAAGTAACGGGGATAAGAGCTTGGTAATATATTTCGAAATTTTATATGACATTGAGCCAACAGGATTATTTTCTTTGTGCGTTTTTACTAATCCGTACAAGTAAGGTAACGAGGGAAATTTTACTGACAACTGACATATTAGTTCTTTTTTATCTTTAAGGATTTTTTTCACTGTGCTATTGAAATTTTTTATGACTTGATCAAGGGAATTTTTTGTTAGTTTTTTGTTAGTCGTATCATCATCCAATAGGCCTTGCATACGTGATACGTAGTCAGCTTTATCTAAAATTACAATACTATTCGACTTATCAGCTTTCGTGATGTGGATTGTATTGTCTTTTTTAAGATCGATCAAACTTTTCTTATAGCGAGCAGGAAAATTACTTTCATGCCTACCATTGGCAGTTCCATAAACAATACCTTAATTATGTCAACATGATTTTGAGGACGATCACAATATTTTTCAAATAAACATATGGAAGACGCAATCAATAAAGCAGAAGGCCTATTCGATATAAAGAAGGATAAACTATATCAAAGTGCACTTACAAAATTTTCACCTATCTCTTTACTTGATAAGTTTATAACACAATCATTACGTGCACTATTAGCCCAGTCACTGCTATCAATAAGATTTTTTAGTTTTCTGTCGATTTTCCTTGTAAGGGTATCTGTAGTCCTACGAAGTCTTCCATAAATTTCTTGTCGCAGCAAGTCCTTCCAATCAACCGGGATAGAATGATTGAAAGAAATTCTGGCTTTTTTTAATTCCTGAAATTTTTCCTTCTCTTCCTTTGCGGTTGCTATGTGGCGTTTTAACACCATGGCACTGAATTTGTTGAATCGGTGATGGTCATACCTTCTTAAACGGCGTGGTAGCAAGGATTTAGGGAGCACTTGTTCAGACAGGAACTTGAGTTGAATTCTGGTCGAATGCGCAGCCGAAAGAGACTTGGAGAAGGTATTGACTACGCAACTCAAAAGAGGAAACAGGATAGCGAAATTAAACGTGGCCCTCATTATGTATAACTGAATCACGAAAATATGGAACGTCATGAATATGTTAATAAAGACAAAATCCACGAAGGAAAGAGAAACATTGGAGTGCTGTGAGGCCTTTCGACTTGTCGTCCTTTACTTAACAGACTGAAGAAAAATAAGATTACAAAGAATGCTCATATAAATGACAGATGGGGATCCAACACAATTGAAGAATAAGTAGAACTGCCAAAAAAGGGTTAAATATTCAAGAAATTTTACAAAGGATTAGGATCAACCGTTCAGAAGCAGGTACAGGACAATTAAAAGATTATACAAGGCGGTGACTGACCACTAAAAAATGTTATAAAAGTACAACCCAATAATTCTCTTTTTTTGTAAAGAATAACAATTTTTTGCAAGATGAACATTTTTACAAATAAAAAATTATATTAAACATACGAATACACAGATAATATATATATATAAGGTAACTAATTCGTAATTAAGTCAGTGATTTT
>NC_089750.1:56304521-56307021 GCF_040412425.1 Macrobrachium rosenbergii
GGAGTTGCTGGATGGCGCGTCTGCGTCGTGGGATGGAGACTCGTCAGTGCCCGTCCATTTATCACTTATAAATTCCCCTTCGGTGATAATTCCCCATCGGGGATATTCCCGAGGTAGCGTGGATTTGATATTAAGCGGCATTTGTAGCTTCATGATTATATATACATATATACATATATATATATATATATATATATATATATATATATATATATATATATATATATATATATATATATATATATATAAACTTATATATAACGTTTTCAACGTGTTCAGTAACTTCCGTTGTAGTATAGCTATTTTCTTACCAAAGTAATCTTTCATTTTTCTTTTTTTAATTTGTCTGGATATTTTTCGCCCTCTAACTTCCAAATTTTATTTTTAACTTATTTACTCACGGCTGAATTCAATCATCTCAGTGAGCATCTCCATCACTTTGATTTGAGTTATAAATCTTCAGCAGGAGATGGAATTCTAATAAGGTTTTTTGGATGTCATTAACATGCGAACCATTTCCCCACATTTGTCACATGTAAAGGTATGATTTCTGTGAATGTTTATATTCGTTTATTATTACTTTAAATGGTATTTCTTCCGTTTCGTTACAAAAAATGAATTACTACTTTCAATAAACTTGACATTTAAATCAATATCCATTTATTAATGTCATCATTACTATTATACTTCCCGTATTGTTTCTACTTTGGTTTTTCTTAGTTTTCGTTTTCCCTCTAAACTTTAGCCTCCTCATTTCTGCTTTCAATTACGTGCCATATTGTTGCCACTGACTTCCTCTTAGGTTTCAATACCCAGCTCAAGTAAGAATCAGCGCCAAAGTATAATTTAGTATCTAATGAATCCAGACATATTTTACACGAACTACGGTCATATAGGCTATAAGCCAAGGAAAAAAAAAAATTTTTTTATTCCGAATTTTGTTATTTGTCTTCCACTAAAAACTTTTTGAATAACAAAAAAAACTGTAATTGTACTTTCATGCTAAATAGGGACCCCGGTCAGTAAAAACAACAATCCTTCGTCAGACCACCACGATATTACCAAGAATAATGAGTGTAATATATACATACGCTCACACACACACACACGCACATACACACATATATACACACATATATACATGAATGTGTATGTGCGTCAATGTATTCGTGATTATTAAAAGCACTAATATCAGTATGTTACTAAATGCAACATAAGAGAAATACTCGATAGTAATAACTAATTCTTGCACATTTTCATGTATATCTTGTAAAACCACAAAAAGAGCGATAGAATGTCATAGTTTCTGCTGTCAACGAGTACAACTATCGACGCATACTCAGTGGAGAATCATGAGATAGAAATACTAAGGGTCCAGGAAGTGTTTGGAATCGTAAAATGAGATCACAATAAAGAGAAAGGGGAAGCGAAATGATGATAAGAATGGCCTCACATGTTGGGAAGGGGGTGTGAAATTACTGGATGTTAGGAGGAGGAGGAGGAGGAGGAGGAGGAGGAGGAAAGGTAAACGGGGGGAAGGTTGGGGGAGGGTGCTAGAGAGTACGATGAGAAAGGTGGCCTGACATGGCCTTTGTCTCTGCGCGTGCTTCATTTGGGTAAAACACAGCACTGATGGTCTGCTTTGTGCCGGACTTCACATGTTGGGCGTCTCTTCCTTCCAGCGAGGAGAGAACTTGTCGGAGGAGTGAAAGACATCAACACCATGAAAAAAAAAAAAAAAAAAAGGAACGAAAGAAAGGAATAGCAAAAAAGAATCCTCTGGATATCAAAATATCTTTTTCACGCTCCTTCTCCTCCGCGCCTTATTCAACTCCATACAATTAGTCACACTGCTCCCCTTATGAAAAACCCGGTTGCTCTCATTCATACATAGGGGAGAAAAATTGTATTCAAGACTCTCGCCGTGGGCCTGGGATCCTCTTAAAAAATAAGTTCTTCGAACTACAAAGGTTCCAGACTCAGAAAGAGTACCTATATGGTATTTCGGTTTCGTAATGTGCCCCTTTTCCTTTCTACCTAGACATCTTAATTCATTTTAATTGATATTTTTATGAATGCTCATCATTATCATTAAACATTCATGGTCTCGAGAATAAGAAAAGTACATGATAAATCACGATTGTATCCAAAACCATATCCTATTGTAGTAATGTTCGCTGTCATACTTTGTACCACATTCCATGTAGCCATCATTAACCAAAGCCAGCCGATGTAAAAATAAATGAAAATAAAATTAACTACAAAAGGATACAAATGAAAATCAAAATAAAAGGAAAAAATATAAATGAAAACAATAAAAATTAAAAGAATAAAAATATATTTAGTAAAAAGAAAAATAATATATAAAATAATGATAATATTCATATTCAAGGTTATTACCCACAGAACTTCTGTGGTTCGAGTCGCTTGACATTTCGAAACAAGGTACTGCAATGTAATCTGCGAAATGTTACACTATTTGTGTCGTTTCTTCCATAAA
>NC_089750.1:56312021-56332021 GCF_040412425.1 Macrobrachium rosenbergii
GGAGTGTGACCATGAGTAGTCGTATGACCAAAGCTGCTTATCTTTGATGACAGCGTGAGGCTGTCCTGACGTTCCATCGGGGTATTCTGGTTTGTGGGTTCTTGTCCCTAGTGCAGCTGAGGGCTGTCTTGGTGCCCTGATGGAGGACGTATGTTTGGTTTTTTTTCTGCCTGCTGTTGTTTATTTTTGCCTTTTGTTTAAAGCTACTTTTGTTTATAAAGTTAATTGTTTAACTTGATTTTGTTTAGTGCTTCCTTTTGGCCTTTATTGTACTTATGGTTTTATCTTTTACCAGACCTGACTCACTTGTAAATTTTGTAAATAAATTAATTTTAAGCTCTTTTTATTGTTTTTGTTGTTTTCCCCTTTGTTTGTTGCCTGCCGTCAGTCATGACAGCCCTGTCCTGAATGTTAAAGAACCAGCATAACGGCCCACTCAAGGTCGTTACACTATAATTAAGTTTATTCTCCTAACTAAGAGCACTATTACTATAGCTTCATGACTATAAACTGTATATATATATATAATATATATATATATATATATATATATATATATATATATATAAAGTCTTTTACTGAATTCAAAGTTCCTCGTTGGACGAGTAGGTAGAGTTCTTGGCTAGCACTCTTAGGCCGGAGTTCGAGTCTCCGCCTGGCCAATGAAGAATTAGAGGAATTTATTTCTGGTGATAGAAATTCATTTCTCGCTATAATGTATTCGGATTCCACAATAGCTGTAGATCCCGTTGCTAGCAACCAATTGGTTCTTAGCCACGTAAAATAAGTCTAATCCTTCAGGCCAGCCCTAGAAGAGCTGTTAATCAGCTCAGTGGTCTGGTTAAACTAAGGTATACTGATCTTAACTTTACTGGAAGTCAATAGTATACTGTGAAGATAAAAAGTCCAATGAAAATAATATTTACAAGTTGCAATGTATAAATACCATTCCTATGGCCCTTTTACCTTCGATATATATATATATATATATATATATATATATATATATATATATATATATATACATACATATACATACATACATACATATATATATATACACACATACATATATATATTTACATATACCTAAACCCCTGGTCATTTTTGTACCAGATTTGTATGTAATTGTAAATACCACAATGCCCTCGTAACTTCCCGATTTCTGTATACTCTTGTTCATCAGAACTGTTTACATCTTAAATAATATAACTTGGGTGGTACCACCTTAATATAAAACTGCAATATCCTTTGTACCGAAATATTGTCCATTATCATTCGAGTAAAATATTGTATTACTTCCTTCTACGGATAAATCTTAATCATTATAATTATTCGTGATTCCCATTACGATTTTATATATGTAACTGATTTCCTTCAGAAAGTAAAGACTGAAAATACCAAAAGATCTGAAAGTCGCAACTGAACACTAAAGCCAGAGGGTAGGTCACTGGACTTGTGCAAGATGTCTAAGAGATCAAACAGGCATACCCATGACAAGGTCCAAGGCCCTCTCCACCTGCATGAGGAAAGGAAATGGCCAAAGAGGGCACAGCAGTTATCGCCCGCCCCCCTCCCCGCCCGCCCCACACCGCACACCCGCCTCCATCACTAGCTCAGAGTGATAGTCAAGTTATGTGTCAGTGAAAATGTGCCAAGGATTTGAGCAGTAATTGAACTTAGGACCAAGGCAATGAAAAATCGTTAGCAGTGCTACTGCGGTACCACTGATGACCGTCAACAGATGCTTCAATACTATATCAACAAACGAAGAGACTTTTTTGTACAGAATTTCTACTTCTTTGATATATACCCGACACATTTTGCCATGAAATGAAATTCTTATCATGAAAACCTTCAATAAACTTGAGGCAACTGGCTCTGACAGTGTCGCAAACACTGTTCAATGGTGACATCAAGTTACCTTTGAATCTCAATGGCAATATGTAACTTTTGAAGGTATACAGATGCCTCGTGGCATTACAACACCCTTTCTTGAAATTTCATTCTTTGGAGTTGCTTGTGGAAAATTTGAGGGCACACGAACAAAATTGTATGAAATCCTCGTTATTACCAAAAAGGGAAATAAGAATGTAATCACAGATGTTATCAATGAACGTCGATTAGAATGAAATGATCTCTTGTAAAAGGTAAATGCATAACCAAAAATTTAGAAAAACCCGAGAAAAAATTACATTATTTAAAACCCTACTATCCGGTTCTTTTCAGAAATAAGCAAGACAAAAAATTTAATTCACATGTAAAACTAAGAGAACGAATTTAGTGTCGAATGAGCGGTTACCTCAAATAATTGAAAAAATGCACTTGCGATGCTTTGCCTGAAAAAAGGGGACGATTTGTTGCACACTAATCTTACAATAAGGAATTACAAAGGATCAGTGATTGACAACGTAATTAAATTAACCCATGGAAACTTGAATAACATTTTAAACAAAACAATCTTACACAATACTACGTAATCTTACATCATCACTGATAGATTCCACCCGCTACAAAAAATATATCTACATTTTTACTAAGATATTATTTTGATCCTCGGGCTCAAACCTTAACCTGATTTTGCTCTGAATGGCGTCGCCCCTGAAATCGTATTTCATAACACTGTCTTGCGTTCTCAATAAAAATTCTTTCTTTGCCGCATTTCCCATCAAAAGAATTCTTTACACTTAGGCAATAACAGCTGGAAGATGAAAGGCTCATCAGGTCGCGTTTCGAGGGAAACACAGGAAGTGAAATGGAGGGAGATAAAATGAGCGATATTCGCAGCTTTTCGAGAATGACATCAAAAAGCATGGAAGGCCCATCAAAGGCATTATACCTTTCAATAAGGCACTGGGAATTTAATACAGCCCTCTCGTCAATAATGGCTGACGTAAAAGAGCATTTCGCGTTAGAGTAATGATCTGGTTTCAGAACATCACGTAAAGTGTATTCCATAGTTTCACAACATCATTACCTTGTGAGTGAACTGGTTTCTCGAGGATGATTGTGATTTGTAACAACTGGATTGTTTACTAGTCGTATAATGTATAAGTTTAAGAGTTGTATAAAGCGATCCAGAGAAAAAGAAAAATTGGATACCATGAACATATATATATATATATATATATATATATATATATATATATATATATATATATATATATATATATATATATACATATACATATATAAATATATATATATATATATATATATATATATATATATATATATATATATATATATATATATATATATTGTCACGAAGTGATCAAGCACCTGGTTATTGGACAAATAATAAGACCAAAAAGTTACCTCACTTCGACCAGATACGTGAAACCTCATAACAAAAATATTAAGACTGAATACTCTAAAGGTACAGTGATCCCATTAAACTTACCTATCACTTGAGAAAATCAATCTAACTTTATCAAATTATGGGTGAGGTAAAAACTAACAAGCTATAAACAGACTAGTGGAAAATGGGCATCACTTCAACAAACACTATAACAGTTTCCCTGGTTCTATTTCACCTAGATAAGTCTCAGGTGAACAAACAGATATATCACTTACCTTGTACACATCATAATTGACTGCTTTTAAAACTTTAAACAGGCAAATTTATTTCTAAGTTCAAAAGTTATAGGAGAGTTCACAATCTCAAAAAGATTTGACAACAGTGCAAGATATAAGTATTTCTCAATCAAGATTAATTCACAAAACTTTAATTTATTAAGAAAGCAATTTGGTTAAGTAAGATTCAAACCATTAACTTTCACTCAAGTTTTAAACATATACCTGATTAACTAAACTCAACACAAGTGTTCACCAAAATATTACTGACTGGAATCCATATAAGTATTCTCTGAAATCTCAATAATAAGTATACACTAACAAAATGCTAAGTAGTCACCCGAACGAAACTTTGGAAAACACTAATTATAAAATATGATAACACAGACATATAAGAATGAAATATGCAAAAATGGAAATATACCAACAGCAATTTCACTAAGACAAAAATATGTTTAAAGATTATATCAATCTTTCAAAAGATTACCTTCACTTTAAAAAAAAAAAAGTTAAACTCACATCTTCCTAAGACTTTCTCAAAGACAACACTGCCAAGTCACAATGATATACACAATGGTATATAATTAGCAGCAAGACACATTAGAACTAACTATAAGAGATATTATCCACCTCTTATCAAAATAATAATTCTCTTTTACCTAGAACATCACCTTAACTCATAACATAATATAAAACCAGTAAACATCACATTACCTTTTACAACTGTTACACCATTATACACTTTCCACGATGCTTGCACTATATAAATACCTTAGATCACTCTTACAAAATGTATACACTTCTTGGGTGAATTTAACAAAACTTTTACAAACAGTAGAGCAACCAGTATAACAGTAATTGAGAGAGAGAGAGAGAGAGAGAGAGAGAGAGAGAGAGAGAGAGAGAGAGAGAGAGAGAGAGAGAGATAAGCTTACCCCAGGAACCCCTTTTCCTGACTGACTGTTTTTGGTTCAGTATTGCACCTTTTATCATCAAGTCCTCCCAGAATACATGATACATAAAGTGTACATACATTATACATACAGGTATACATGTATGGTATACATACAGAGAATTCTAAGGCTCAGAAGGAAATATGCCAGAGCTCTTATCAATGATTGACACCATCCGTTCACTCAAACCACCAGAGCAAACAGAAAGAAGCGATTTGACCAAACCTTGGTCGGCTGTCAGCATGTCAACTTCATCTACCTCTGTTCCTCATCCTTTCTACTCAAGATCATGGAAAATAATAAGCACAGACACAGCTAATAACGATGGAACAGACACCCATGATAAACATATAACAAGCAATTTGCCAATAGCTGTCAACTTGTCAACGATAACCAAAGAGGCCCTTGCCTTTCTCCAAACACTTGTGTAAATACAGGAAGTGGGTAAGCGATAATGGTTCAAAAATAGCTCCCTCTCTCTACAGCATGCTAAGAATTCGAGTTCATAACACCCAGTATACATTTTAATATGCTGCACAATATATTAACCAAATGGAAAAAAACATATCAAGATATTTTAAACCATATCTTCAAATCTCACAACAAATGATGAATCTGCAAGCAAAACATCAAAATTTTCATAGGGACACATATATCTGTAGAATGGTTTTATATATTAATAATATATATTTATATATATTATAACATATATAATATATATATATATATATATATATATATATATATATATATATATATATATATATATATATATACCACAAAAAATATGGAATGTGATGAATACATAAATAAAGGCAAACAACAGAGTGGTGCAAGGCCTTTCGACTTATTGTCCTTTACTTAGCAGACTGATAGAAATATAAAAATAAGTTTACAAAGAAAGCTTGTATAAATGACAGATGGGATTATAAAGGAAATATTTACCTGGAATCCAACAGTTGAAGAATTAGTAGAGCTACCAAAACAGAGGTATATATTTAAGAGGTTTTACAAAAGATTAGCCCCAACCGCCCAAAAGATTATACAGGGAAAGATACTGACCACCAAAAAATTACCATAGAAAGAGTAAGCTGATTACAGATGTTATAAATGTACAACTCAGTAATTCTCCTTACGGTAAACAATAAAAATTTTTGCAAATTGAACATTTTCACAAAAAATATATTAAACATACAAATACATAGAAAATATATACAAGATAACTAATTAGTAATTCAGTTATTTTATCTTTAAGTTCATTCTTGAACATGTTACTAATACAGGGGTCCAAATAATACATGCCAGGGATAAGGTTAAAATTACAACTGGAAGTAAGCTGTATAATAACAGATTCTAAAAGATTTCGTGAAGAGAAATCTTTCGATCTGGCATTCACTGAACTTTCAGTCCAGTTTATCCTGTGAGAGTTTTCACTTAAATGAATGAATACTGGATCGGATGCTTGCTCAGTTTTGACGGAATACTTATGCTGTTTAATTTGAACTTCTAAATCTTTATTGGACTGGCCAATATAAAAAAGAGGGGCAGTCCAAGCATGGAATTTTATATGTTATGTTGTTGCTTTCTTTACGGCTAAGAATGTTCTTAGGGGTTTCTTTCTCCATGTTACTTTCACTAAAAAATGTTTTGTGGGCTTTATTACAGCAAATATCTAGTATAGGTGCAGGATAACATAAATCTGTCCCTATTTTCTTATATATTCGATTTCTTGATCCAAATACTGAGGACTGACAATGCACAATGCTCGTAAAACACAGAAGAAAAAAAATTATATTTTGATATTAAGGTGGTGGCCTGAATAAAAATGGACATAAGTTGTTAGTCGGTTTCCTATTAATACTGAATTTGCATTGAAATGGTTCTTTATGTATTAAAACATCTAAGAAAGGGAAGCAATTGTCTTTTGCTAATTCTTAAGTAAACTTAATGGATGGTACCTGGTTATTCAAATTAGAGAGTAAATCATTGACATCAATACCAGCAGGCAAAACAGCTAAAATATCGTCAACATATCTAAACCGTCTGTTTCTCCCAAACCATTGTTGTCTTGATTTATGTACAATCACCACTACTTGCATTGCCATGCAAGCATTCTAATCATGTACTCATAATGTTCCAATGAATCTTCTGTATCAAACTGTGTGTATGTTTCTGTTTGAAGAAAACGTCTCGCCATTTCACATAATTATGCTACTGCATTGTATTCATTAATCTGTCTCGAAACTCATGCAATTGGCCATATGTAGAATTTCCTGTCCTTTCCATTGATGTATGTTTTAACACTGTACATTTATTATGTCTATCAAAACTGCCATCTGTTTGTCTGCCGACAAACACAGATGTCTGAATCTTTTACCTCTGTTTTCACCTGTCTGTGTGTAGATGCTACCTTACCGCTCGCACATGTCAATAACATCTTCGAAGATTCTGTACACTCATTTACGGGCTGCTCTAGGAGCAAGAGCCCGTGCTGGCACAAGGCCAGCTAAATCTGAAACAACAACAACATGTACATTCATCTCAGTAAGGAACTACAAATAAACCAGTCAACACCCAGCCAGTATGTCACTCAATCTCCAGTCCTTACACTGGTGACCCTGGAGTGACCCAAAGGACCCGGCCAACCCAAGATGACGACCCATGCGCCGACAGACCCTTCACCATCTCGCTGTTTCCCGCCGTTCCCGAGTTCTCAGTAGATGTCCGACCCTCCGAGATGACCCACCCCACGACCGGAGCCCTGGATGCCTCCTCCAGGAAACCTGAAGATGCCCCCGCACTCGTACAGGATGAGCTGACCAACGAAGGACCAGCCAATGTCATCCTTCAGCCTGCTGCCGGCCCCCTCGAGCTGGCTACCAAGGATCAGCCGCCGTCATCCTTCAATCCTCGAGCCGGCTACCGAAGGATCAGCCTCCTTCAGCCGTCCCCCTCCAGCTGGCTATCGAAGGATCACCCGACATCACTCTTCAACCAGCTCCCGTCCTCCTTGAGCTTCTGCCGGCTGGCGCCGCCCTTCAGCCTCATACCCGCCTCTAGCCCAAGCCCTTCAAGCCAATTACAATTGTCGGCAAGACAATTTCCTCATCGATGCCTTGCTTGGAGGGGGGGGAGTATTGAAAGAGCCCGTTGCCCCGACACCGTCTCTTCCAAACACACGTGTGTGTTCACCCGCAGCCAGCCGCTCCCACGCACAGTGCAACCACCCGCTCACTTTGCGTAGCCGCGGCAGATACCCCGATTAATCAGACATTACCCACGTCTTGGGGGAGAGTATTGTAAGATCCCGACGCCATACATGTGTTCGTGTGTTCCTCAATCGTCATCCATCGGAGTGGACAAGACAAAACAAGAGCATCTTGTTTTCTTTCTCTGACGGAACGCGACTTCAACCATACAATATTTCCGTCTGTTTCTACCAAACCATTGTTGTCTTGATTTATGTACAATCACCACTACTTGCATTGCCATGCAAGCATTCTAATCATGTAGGCCTACTCATAATGTTCCAATGAATCTCCTGTATCAAACTGTGTGTATGTTTCTGTTTGTGAAGACGCCAAACGTCTCGCCATTTCACATATATTATGCTACTGCACTGTATTCATCAATCTGTCTCGAATCTCATGCAATTGGCCATATGTAGAATTTCCTGTCCTTTCCATTGATGTATGTTTTAACACTGTACGTTTATTATGTCTATCAAAATTGCCATCTGTTTGTCTGCAGACAAACACAGATGTCTGAATCTTTTACCTCTGTTTTCACCTGTCTGATGTGTTAGATGCTAACCTTAAAGATTCTCACATTCATTTACAATAACATCTTCGAAGATTCTGTACATTCATTTATGGGCTGCTCTAGGAGCAAGAGCCCGTGCTGGCACAAGGCCAGCTAAATCTGAAACAACAACAAGTACATTCATCTCAGTAAGGAACTACCAATAAACCAGTCAACACCCATCCAGGATGTCACTCAATCTCCAGTCCTTACACTCGTTTTTCAAAGAATTCCATATACAAGTTTGAGAGGAGTGGGGATAAAGGGTTGCCCATTGCCATACCAAAAAATTGTTGGTAGAATTCACCACTGAATATAAACTTACAATCACAAATCCAAAACCTAGTAAGTGAAATAATATATATGTCTGTGTGTCTGCATATAGTGTAGGTGAGCAAATGGAAATCACTTCACTATATAATAAAGATTACACACTTCCATACACTCAAACATGCATATATGTATGTATGTATATATATATATATATATATATATATATATATATATATATATATATATATATATATATATATATATATATATTAGCTCACCAACCCGGTGCTGCATGGAAAAACTTTGAATGACGTTCGATAAACTATCTCTCTCTCTCTCTCTCTCTCTCTCTCTCTCTCTCTCTCTCTCTCTCTCTCTCTCTCTCTCTCTCTCTTCCCTAACACTCCCTCTTCTCTCTCTTCTTCTCCTCTTACTC
Organism: Macrobrachium rosenbergii; assembly: GCF_040412425.1. NCBI lineage: Eukaryota > Metazoa > Arthropoda > Malacostraca > Decapoda > Palaemonidae > Macrobrachium > Macrobrachium rosenbergii. The sequence continues at coordinate 56,321,061 of NC_089750.1, forward strand.
TCTTTCTCACTCTCTCCCAACACACCCATTCACTATTACAGAATTCAACAACCTAAGGCAGCGTATTTACAATCAAGTTTACCTGTCGTTTCTTCTGTCAGTTCATCGAAACATGTAGACAACAGTTTGTGGGCGGAGACCGTCCACTCATCAGAATGGATGAACTGATGGTATATATCTAAATATCTTCCAACCGACTGACAGGTACTTGCACGTGTGGACAGGTTAGTGCCAATTTCTTGATAGTTTGCTGCTGTATTTCATCTGGGATCTCAGACGTTCTGATCAGAATATGAATAAATTATGTATAGGCATTATTCATTGCACTGTTACACCCTTCAATGCTATTTGTAGGCTCTTATTAGTCCAAATCATACAATAAAAATCTAAAACAATATTCCCATGGGATACAGACAATTTGGTATAGGCCTAGGCCAATGACATCTTTTTATGATATGTGTTACTATAATGAAAGTAAACTTCCCTGTCCAATTCATAAAAAACTGAACGAACCCCTCAGTTCTAATTTAAACTTATTCATTAATACTGTATGAGAATAAAAGTCTTTTTTTAATAAGAAATATTTAGTCTATACTCTGTTACGCCTTTTTACTTCTTTCCTATTATTAAGTGAATTGCTGCAAGAGTTATCCTTCCACCCTCTCATCATATTAAAAAAACAAGTGGCAAAACACTTTCTTATATGACTAACTTCAACTCGTGATACGTATTTTCTATATTGGTTTTAGGGACTTTCTAACATAACATAATAAATTATATCATTATCTTTACAATGACATCAAATTCCATAACGTGGAACTGTGTATAAAATTACACGTATGGCATCTATAAACTTGGTCAATTTGTACAATAATGTACGAATCATGAATCAAACAAAATCTTTCCCTTCTTGGAGGAATGTTAGGCAATCAGTTATTTATTGTTTTGAATAAATACGCATTGATAAAAGATAGAAATGAATATATATCATTCTAATATATAACCATAAACAATAATTTTATTTTCCTAAATTATGAGAATACTATTTCTTACTGTGTATGATTACATCTGCAAAAGATATGAATTAACGAGTTGTGTAAGATGTGAGCACTTCGAGTTACTCGAAGTGCAGTAGCTGTCATTTATTAATTTAATCCCTATTTGCATCTAATACATTTACTCTCCAAGTGACTTTCAGAAAAGATTTCTAAATGTAATGATTTGCATTCCTGTAAAGTTTTAATCTAGAATTTTCAGTCATTATCTTCCCGGTAATCAGTACCAAGCAATGTGAAAAGAAATTTATCTTCCGTATGCAGTAAAGTGTTTTGCCAATTTGCACAATAATTAATTCCAACAATCAACCGATGGAGTGTCCAAGGTGATATTTCGATTGTTCCAGCACAGTCAACAAAACATGTTGTTCTTCCTCCACGATGTTGGTGATCATACAATAAATGACGTAGGATCGTGTGAAGGACCATTTTAGTACCATACGTCTTCAACCATGTATATGAACGGGAGGGGCAAATGACTTGTGATGATCGCTTTTCACATGATGAAATGATTGCCAGATGTTGCGTATGTAAAATTAACATTTATTTTTTCATATATATTCTTTTTATGGGCGTTTGCTCTTGCAAAGTAGGTATTAGTTATAGAATTATTTGAAGTATAATGATATAGTATCTCAACTTCTACACTGTATGTACCAAAAGTTGCCAATTGTTTTTTTGTTCCTTATGCAGATGCTGCCTTGCCCTTTTTTGCGTCGTAAATTGTTGTTCTTCTCTCTAGGTAATAATTTAGTAATAAACCTCACTGACAGAGATAGATTTCGCTCAAAATTGTTTGAATGATACCTACAGAGAGAGAGAGAGAGAGAGAGAGAGAGAGAGAGAGAGAGAGAGAGAGAGAGAGAGAGTTTGGTGGTGGTTTCTGCTGGCTGAAATTGTCGCTTTTAGCCACTACTACGCATGAGAGGACTTGGCTTCACTTACTACGGAAAGAAATGATTGAATTTGGTTTTCAATGTAGATTTTATCAAGGCAATAAACAATTGTATTAACTATTATCATACATTATGACCAAAATTTACATAAATTCTGATAACAAATTTATGTTCTAGGGGATTTATTGTTGTAGAGTAATCATACTTCTGGCAGCGCCAGTAGAAAAAGTGAAGCATCAGGTGAAAAATGAGAATAAACCCACAAAACTGAAGGAAAAGGTGACATAAACGGAAAAATCTCACATGTATTATCTGTGTTTGTAAGTCTGTCACGGGGTAGGGGTTTGATTCTGAGTTAAAAACCTTTCTGGAGTTAGAACTTTTGTAGTGTGCAAACAAATATACAAACATTCACTTATATATATATATATATATATATATATATATATATATATATATATATATATATATATATATATATATATATATATTATATATATATATATTTTTTTTTTTTATTGAAGTTACTGGCATTGTTCGCTGGCTGATACTACCTTCTTATTAAGATTTTGAACCAGTCTATACTTCTTTTTCTCTTCTGGCAAGCTTCCCAGGAATAAAGAAAAATCATTCAGGACTCTTTCCATTTAATTCCTTTTTTTTTTTTTTTAGTCGACGGACCGTTTCTCCGCCTCTCAGCAGCGTTATCAGGATCGGATTACAAATAAAAACCTTGTATGTCAATTGACATACAAGGTCTTTATTACTGTATGCGGACGTTTGAATTTCAATGATGCCGTCTTTGGGTGCTGAATTTCCATTGGTCGGGGACGTCATTCTCTCGTCGGCGTTCTGGCGGCAGCAAGGGCAATCCCGGTGCTCCGTAGAACGTGTCTTACGCCTCGGCTTGTAGCCAAGGGCGTGAACAAGCACGTGATTCCCGCCTCTGGCCGATAGTCTTGATTTGCTTCGTTGTCGGTAGTCGTGTCCTGGGGCGTTCTGTCGCTCGTGTCATTTTGGATTCTTATGGATGTCCTGTGGTTTCCTTGAAGGAAGGATGGTGAAGTTCGTGTTCTGTATATTTACCGCAGGCCGATGCTGATTTATAGTTACACCTTCAGCTATTTGCAATCTGCGCAATCAGACTTCTTTATGCACGACCTCTGTGCTTTCTAATAATTCTTCCAGTGTTGGTTTACAATCGTGGTAATCTATGTAATGCTGAAATATTGCCTTTTGGTTGAAGCGGGCTTCCAATCACCTGAGCACAGTGGTAGTGGTGAGACCTATGTAGCAATTGCTGAGGTCTTGACATGTCCCTTCGGTACATTTAAATTTTTATATGACATTGGTCGACTTCCACATACGCATATCACAGCCAGTTCAAGGATGAGATGAAGGCCACGTAGAGAACAATTATCAGCAGTACAACACCTACACATCCCAACGAGAGGATTTCCTTGTCTACTGCAGCCCGAACCTAGTCAGCACCCTTGTAATGTGAAATAGCACGGCCTCCGTAGAGAGATGTGGGAGTCGACCAACTAGTAAACAAATTTAAATGTATGGAAGGGACAGGTCAAGCCCTCAGCAACTACTACATAGATCTCACCACTACCACTTTGCCCAGGCGGCTGCAAGCCCACCGCAACAAAGAGCATCATATAATTACAAGCAATAATGTTTCTTCTTTTGATCGCCATACTGGGGTATGGCAGATTTTCGTAATAATTACCCTTCTATTACAGATAAGATTTTATTCCTCCCGAATATTTTCCTCTGGAACAACCTGCGTTCTCGAGAGATAAATATCTACATGACTTCTCTGGTTGTTTTGGCAATATTTCAGATATAGCCCGGTTACCTACAGTAGTCTATGGGACCTGATGACAAGTTCACTAAACTCCCTGTGTATACAAAGTACGGGTTCAAACTCTCGTTTTCATCTAGGTTACAATTAGCTAGAATGTATTGACAATACTGGCAATTTCGTTCACCAGTTTTATGATCCCATTTTTGATGCTGAAAAAGATAACTTACTTATAATCATGGTGATAATCCGGCCACTCTCTCTCTCTCTCTCTCTCTCTCTCTCTCTCTCTCTCTCTCTCTCTCTCTCTCTCTCTCTCTATATATATATATATATATATATATATATATATATATATATATATATATATATATATATATATATATATATATCTATTAATGATTAGTTTATTATTCCTTTTATGTATAAATACTAATATCTAAAAATAATAATGCTCCAAGCTAATGCATTCTATATTTTCAATAACTATTTCAGAGGCATAGAAAAAGAAATAATTCTAAAAATGAAAAATTCATTTTAGTAGTTATGCCGGTTCACTTACACAAATAGATAAAACAAATGTGCACATTATATAGTATTTATCCTAATTCTCGTAGTAAACTAAAACCTTAGTATTATTGCAGTTAATTGGAGTAATTATGAATAAAAAAGCGGAAACATAGCTTGACTGGTAATAAACTCCGGTCTGAGTGAGTGTTCGCTAACCATTTGCATGCTAATGAGAATTCTAATATAATGTACAAGGGGACTAACTTCTGTTTAAACAAGTATTTGTGATATGAGATAATTTTGCAGCAGTACAAATACAGTTTATCTCCTACGATATTTGCAGTATCATCAAATCTTGATTAATCTAGTTTTAGAATTTTTCAGTTCCGTTGATTATATCTCTGTAATATCAAGTCTTTAAACGTTTACATTCCACTAATCATATCCGTAATACTCATTCATTTTGAAAATATTGTTTACAAATTATGACCTTTACCATTTTTTCTTGAAAAAGCTTCTGCATTATTTTTTTATGATTCCAGTTATGTATGTGAATGATTAAGTGCCATTTTTTTTTCTTCAATATTAGCATATATGAAAGGACGATTTCCTAATTATATTCCCAAAAACAGTAGTGATAACAACAGCAGCATCAACAATGACAGCACCAATACAATAGTAACAGTAATAATAATAATAATAATAATAATAATAATAATAATAATAATAATAATAATAATACATTTTTCTACACAACCTGGCAACCTTTCTCCTCAAGCTAACATCCTTTTCCACATTCAACATTGTTAATTTCTGTTTTTTGAAATATATTTGAACAATATGTCAAAAAATTAATAATAATACATTCATCAACACTGAAAACTTCATCCCACGCTCATTTATGAATTCTAAGTTATGAAAGTCAGTACGAGTCAGCTGAAGTTCAAAAATACCTTCAGAACATATGATTAAATATTAATTTACAATTTATTATTTTACATTATTTATTCTAAATAATGTAAAATAATATACAATTTATTATTTTACATTATCTAAAATAAACTAATTTTATCTTTATAAACTATGTTGTGGACCAACACTCACTTCATAGGTACTTCCTCCACCCTTCCACATGTTCCACTCAGTCGTTATGCCCGTCTGTATATTATAATTCTTTACAGTACATCATGTTACTAAATGAAACTTTTGATGACTTTTTTTCACCCTAGGAATGCGATATCTCCCTTTCCGCTTTCCCTCCCTCTCGATCTATCTATCTCTTTCTCCGTAAATTACTTATTATGTTTTACAATATGCCAACAGTTTAACTTAAATCTTTGTTTTGATAGTTCTTTAGAGTCTACCTCCCGCTCTCTCTTTCGCTATCTCTCTCATTCTTCGCTTCCCAGAAGGAGTCAAGTATTCTACTCCGAGATTTGAACAAGGCTGATGATATGATATGTCTCTCTCTCTCTCTCTCTCTCTCTCTCTCTCTCTCTCTCTCTCTCTCTGATTCTAATTGGATCACAATTAACCATACACCCATCCGCAAGGCTTGTTTATGTATGGCAAGGATAATGAACAGCACCAGTGTTCGTCAGCTCTAATTAGAGCAAGAGACATCACTAAGAATAGCTGCACCAAAGGTAATTTTACGCAATGTTACTGATCCCACCTAATTATACTAAAGTTCAATGAGAGATGCTAGTTACATTGCCCAAGTGTGGGAGTCAGGTTATATTAGGCACAAATGAATCAGCCGCCTCTGCATCTTATAACTATCTGGATTTCAAAGTGCTGTGATGCATTGGCACTGAAATGGCATACACACACACACACTGAACTACACTTCTCGTTAAGTCGCCATAGCGAACTTATTCACCAAGGGTTTTTTTTAAGAAAAACTATCATATAATTAGGAAAGTTAAAGAGAACTAAAATTTCACTGCCACCTGTACATCATCTCAATATCCATTGGTCTTGCAATTACACTAATACCCTTTCCAAGATACACTGAGTTTCATGCTGATATAAACTAAGACGACAATAGCAAGATCTCCATATTAAGGAAGGAATTTCGTCAGAAATTCACTGACTTGAGATACTTTGAGAAAAATATTGCAACACCCGGAATCCACTCAGCATCTGTACTAATGAGCTACTAGAACAACTTCAGTTATAAATAGTTAATTAGCTTTTCATTTACAAGCGCTCAGAGGAAATGGAGGTACTAAATGTAATGGAAAACCTGTTTGCAGTTATGTTAATCGTTTCATTAATGGTTCCTTTACCTTTTTTTGTGTGTCAGATAACATAATAAATAGACTAAAAGAGTAAATTTATTCACTTGTTCATTCACTGATATACGATGATTTTCGAAATTTGAGAATTTAGTAACCTGAATATATGAAATTGTGGTTGATATATTCTGCAACAGATTTTTGCCCGCTTAAAATTAACGTATCTCTCTCTCTCTCTCTCTCTCTCTCTCTCTCTCTCTCTCTCTCTCTCTCTCTCAAACTAGAGATCCATTTCGTAATCTTATTTTATGAAAAAATGTTAATGGCAGTTTATTTCGAAACGGCATATTACACCATACTTACAATAATAAAACGCTTTAGTTTTTTGTTAAATTAAATATTAAAAATACCTGGAAAACAAAGTTCTATTTTTTCTTAATTATTGTATCTGATACAAGAAACACGAAGTAAATCCATTAATTTCTTATGTAGTTCTCTCAAGGATAATTTCATTTAGCTTTGTATATTTACAGGAGATACTCCTTGTGGCACAATATATATATATATATATATATATATATATATATATATATATATATATATATATATATATATATATATATATATATATATATATATATATATTGTCATATATATACCAAGTATCTGGTTATTACATATCTGGTAATTTCAAAATTCAAAAGTTTACCTCTACTTCAGCCAGATACCTGAACTCTCATAACAATAGGAAATTACGATTGAGTACTCTAAAGGTAACACTGATCCCATAAAAACTTATTAATCACTTGAAAAATCAAACTAAGTTTATCAGAATGTGACATATCAACAATTAAACAGGAAATGTTCTAGAGTAAAAGGGCATTACTCCATCAAATAACTTTAACTGTTTCCCTGGTCTTAACTCACTTTAGCAAAACTAAAAGAACAAAATATGTTTATCACTTTGCCTTATCCACACACAATTAATCCTATTCACTATCCACACACAATTAATCCTATTCACTAGTGGTCAGTAAATGAAACACTGTTTTTCTAAAAATATTAAATACAAACATTTATTCTTAAATTCAAATGTTTTAATTAGAAATTATTATTACTTGAAAATAACACAAAACTTAATTAATTCTTTAATTAAATTATGAAACAAAACTAATTCACAAAAACTTTATCAGGAATTTAAATTAATCAAGCAAAATTTAAACTATCTAGAATCACTTAAGATTTGAAAAGAAAATTAAATCAAGTATGCGATGTTAAATTACCAAGAAATATTTAAAATGCTACGTAAATAATGTTACATCAAAAACATAAAAAATGTGAAAATATGAAGGGAGTGCAATCACAAGAACACACACAATTCCACAAAAGATTTATCAATAATAATTTCACAAAGGCAAAATTTCCCTAACTTATTATACCATGGTATTAATAAGTAAAATTCACGTTACCTTACACAAACTTGTGAAATTTTTGTAAAATCACTTGCTGCAGCTGCTTTTCCACAAAACACACTTTTAACAAGGCGCCGTTACACTTTTCCTACCCTCAGATCTCAAAAAAGGCTAAGACTAACACCAGTGACCACAATACTCTACGTTAATTAATAACTTTTCTCTTTGAAGAGAGAGAGAGAGAGAGAGAGAGAGAGAGAGAGAGAGAGAGAGAGAGAGAGAGAGAAGACAGGTCGGTCTCAAGGATAAGAAAGAAACAGATTTCAAAATTCCAGTATCACATTAAACAATTACATGACGTCATTAAGGCATTTTGGTTACGAGATACCAAAAGAGAAATTTCTACAAGGAAGGTGACGTCACTCCCAGCAAAACGTTTTGAATGCAATCCTACAAAACATGATGTAACTGATCAGGACATGTTACGCTTTCTCTCAAAAGGGAGTACGTGATCAGAGCCATGTATGTAACTTTGGGGAATCACTCGTATACTTTTCGTATGGGACAAGGCTTTTACAGAAATCTTTACACGACCGAAACATACAGCAATTGACTAATTATGATTGCCGTATTTTATAAACACGACGAAAAACTGAGTTGATTTACTGAACAAATGAGCAATTGTTATTCCAAACTGTCCTTACGTTAACCCAAAACAAAGCGCTCTCTCTTATCTCAACTGATGACAACTGAAATGAAACAAAACCTCACTAGGACACACGTGTTCCTTATACTACGCTTTTATCAAAAAATATTATTCATTCTAAATTACGTTGTTAAGTCATTTAAATCATTAGTTCTTTTGAGATCTGTTATATTTCAATAATTATTATTATTACACATAATACATGATAAATAAATGAGTAAATATATCAAAATTATAGGAGGATATATCTATTACAAGGCAGCATCATGAAAAAAAAAAAAAAAATATATATATATATATATATATATATATATATATATATATATATATATATATATATATATATATATATATATATTAGATCGAGAAACAGTACCCCATACTGCAAAAAAATATTTCCTGGAACAGTCTCCGAAGCTCATTCAAGGCAAAATTGAACATCCCTTGAACGTCTTCGTGCAGACGGTGTAGCTCTTGCAATAGAATCAGTTATTCATGTGATTTGCTCCTTTGTTCGTCTCTGACCTCCTGTCAAAGGGCATCGTTCATCTTCGTTTCTTCCCCAACATTTATCATCCTTTCAGACATTTCCTTCAGTCTCTTCCCTTTCTTCTTGGTTGCTCAGAGTGAGGGCACACTTTGGCAATGCAATATCTCGTTTCTCTCTCTCTCACTCTCTCTCTCCATTTACAACCATATTCTCACTTTTGTACTTCGGAATTTTAATCATGTACACGTAGATACGTATTCTCACTTTTGTACTTCGGAATTTTAATCATGTACACGTAGATACGTATTCATGTGTAAACACAGTCACCCATTGCATTTCCTGTATCAGTTACTTAAAACTCTTTCAAGAAATAACTACTGTGTATTATATTTAGTTGAGGAGCGCAAAATAGATATTAATTTAGGTAAATATTTGCATAAAATTTATTCATTTTATTCTCTTAGGATGATTGTACATATAATTGTCTAGTGACGATAAAAGAGAATTTGCAGTATTTACAAAGTCTTTTCCTTTGTTAACTAGAGCTCACGAAAACATGAATACTTTTTATGATACATACTTCCAAATGACTCGACAAGATCTAATCCTCTTTTGAGCACATTGCATCATCCTTACGGCTATATTTGGGTAAATTCAGATCTTACTTGATGGGGAGTAGGTGGAAAACAAGATGTAAGTGAGTTGCAGAATATTTGACACAACTTTACCATATTTCGTCAGGTTTGTAACATTAAATTTTTCTATAATTTAGTATTTTCTTATATTTAATTTCAAAATTAGCCTTTTTGTTATGTTTGATATCAAGACCTATAAATGGAAATAATATATTAAAGTCGAAAGATTTATTTTATGAAGACAGCAAACTTGCATTTATCTTTTGTCCAATAGTTAGTTTTAGCAAAGTTTACAAAGTGGAGAAAAATAAAGGATATACACTCCTGAAAATGCTGCCCTGTAGTCTCAGATAAGGTTCTGGTAGTAGAAATATATCTTTATTTCATTCGTTTTATTAACAAAACCTACAAGTGAGCAGTGGCTGGGTAAGAGGTGGAGCTGCTTTAAATTTTGCACCTTTACAAAGTTGTTGTTCAGGATATATAAGTAAATAGAAATTCGTTGTGAAGATATTACTTAACTCTAAATCAAGAAAAATCAAGTTTGTTTTTTCTGATCGGTTGATGAATTAGATAGTTACACACTATTTTTAGGTGTTTAAAAACTTTTTAATAACATTTATTTGTGTTAAGTATTTTGTTTTTTATTTTGTTTTTGCTGCATCGATAGGAAATGGTTTTGTTCTTCTATATTCATGTTCAAGTTTACTTATGCTCTTTTGTTGCTTTATCAATAATTAACGTTAAAGGGATTTTCGTATCTAATTCTTATAAAATGACGTCATGTACATTTAATCTTTTCCTTATAAGCAGAAAAATTATACTATACAAAAAACAGATAATATTTCTATTTTAAGCAAAAATGTAAAATGCAAAGAAAAGAATACGAGCAATAGCTTTCAAAATATGTACAACATTTTATTTCTCAGATCGATTGAACATCCCTCATAATAGGAAAAATGTCAGTGACCTAGGAATATTTTTCTAGGAATATTTTTCTGTACTAAAACAAAGCACAAACACTGTATAAAAATAAAAGGAGAGGCATTTGTGATTTTCCCGACTGCATGTACGTTATTGCTTCTTTCCAGCTCACTTTTATAAAATTAAATATTATTATTATTATTATTATTATTATTATTATTATTATTATTATTATTATTATTATTATTATTAGTCTACTGATACCGTTATGACTAAACAAATT
>NC_089750.1:56334521-56342021 GCF_040412425.1 Macrobrachium rosenbergii
ACAGTGATAACGCCAAAAAGCTATTGTTGTATGGTGTTATCAATATGCTGATCGAGGCAGGAACCATAAGCAGTATATCGTGTTGAAGCCATAAAAACAGTCGTAAAAGTGAGAAATAATGGCCTCGCGATTAAGCTAACCAATTCATGAGTCAACACAGCCTAAATGCTTACAGCAGCTGGTTCTATAGCCCCGCCTTCTCAGGGAGGCGTTTTCGTGGAAGTTTCAGGAATCTGGGGGTTGGCCCAAGTGATGTACTCCTTCAACCTCCAATCAATTATACTTGGGAGGGGTCTTTCACACACCCTCCTAAGATCAGCTCCAATCAAGTCCTCTAAGGAGAGATTTGAATCACACCCACTACAGTCCTTCCAATCAGCTACTTGAAGGGGAGGCCTTGCTGATTAATCCTTCCAATAAGGCTAGAAGGAGGTGGAGATTGCAGATAACAAGTTTTCTAGGGGTTCAACAAGCTAGAGAACGACAGGGAGAGAGAGTTCAGAACTGTGTCCTTCAAGGGAGAGTACGTCTCCCCTCACTTCAGTGTTCCCCATAGAGACTGAGTCAAGAGTGATTCGTTTTCTATCATTGTAACTTGTTAATTTTGTACTGATCCTTATAATACTATATACTAATTAAAGTGAAGAAATTACCGATCTCGTCTCTATACGCCTTTCTGAGAGATATCAATACTTAAAATAACTAAATAAAGAAGATAGCACATCATCCGTAAAGCGACCTGAAGGACACATCGAAAAGAAACCAAGGTATGAATAGAAAGACTAAAAATCATACAAAACAGAAAGAGGAGAAGAGATAATCCTTACATATATATATATATATATATATATATATATATATATATATATATATATATATATATATATATATATATATATATATATATATATATATATATACATATATTAATGCAATATAAGACATATATTTAGATGTCCGAATTGCATAAGACATATACTGTAATCATATGTCTATATACATTGCATATATATATATATATATATAATCATATATATATATATATATATATATATATATATATATATATATATATATATATATATATATATATATATATATATATAATAAAACTACTGTATATGCCATCATGTAATATCAGACATCTAAATATACAGGTATGTCTTATATTATAATAGTAGTGATAATTCTTGATAAAATTTTGTATGCATCTACAATATATATATTTGTGTGGGTGTGGAATACTGTACCATGACCTTAAAGCATTGCTCATGTTTCTCGTGTAATTTTAAAAATAGAAGTAGGTGATATTTATTGCAGTATGTTCAGAGCAACAAAAGAACCTTACTAAAATGTCGAAATAACTTGTTTGAATTATTTGAAAAAAATATCCCTATCTCATGTAACGAACTACTATATATACATGTACTTTTTGTGCAGGATATTATACAGTAACAAAGTATGTGTGTATATATATATAAATATATAAATATACATATATATATATATATATATATATATATATATATATATATATATATATATACATACTTTGTTACTGTATAATATCTTGCACAAAAGTATGTACATATAGTAGTTCCTTACATGAGTTGTGGATGTTTTTTCAAATAATTTAAAAAAGTTATTTCGACATTTTAGTAAGGTTCTTTTGTTGCGTTGAACATACTGCAATAAATATCACCTACTTTTATTTTTAAAATTACCCGAGAAGTGCGAGCACTGCTTTAAGGTCATAGTGTTCCATACCCTAACAAATAAACATATATAGATGCATACAAAATTTCATAAAGAATTATTACTACTATTTTTCCTCGCTCCCTCTGAATTGCATTCTCACTGCTTTTCCTATTTTAATACTTCTGTAGATTTGATTCTGAAAAAATAAACATTATTCATTTCGGGGATGAACATAATAAATCAGGAAATTAATTCCAAGACTACTGAACGAAAGTTCACAATTTCGAGCTATATCACGGCAGTACCCTGCAGGCAGAAGCAGAATTCTGTACGAGTTCTGATCGGGTCCATATAACTCACAGAACGTATTGCTTCTCATTTTACAGTAAATGTTTAAAGCTCATATTGCAGATTTACTTATCAGAACGGTAATAATTAAATGCAACGCTTGTTTAGATTCTTGCATAATTTTGCTAATTACCAAGTCAATAAAATCAACTATTGCACATTTCATGATTTTAAAAAAGTAAGTTAAAAACACGTTTATAAACATTTCTGCGTCGAGTCTTCATTCTGACAGTCACAATTATCTTTATTGATAACTGCTGCGGACTTTTTCCTCAGTTTTAACAAAAAATAAATGTAAATTATTAAGCTCAGTTTCGTTCATGTTGGCCAGGACACTAATCTAAACAATATTATTATTATTATTATTATTATTATTATTATTATTATTATTATTATTATTATTATTATTATTATTATTATGCGAAAGAGTAGAAATTAGTTTTTACTCACAAAAATATGAATATAGAATCCGGAGTTACCAAAATTGCATACTCCGAAAATACTGAACCGGTGATCTAGTTATGTAAACCTTGTTGTCATTATTAATATGATTATATTGCTGGTATTATCGTTCTTGCTGTTGTTTTGTTATTGATGTAACATGCGTTGTGTTATTGTATTATCTCAACTAAAACTAATATTAATGATACCATTGTTCTGTACACTAATGCAAGTAGGGAAAATAGTTGTATGTGCTGCAAAAGGAATTGAACAAATGCAGTAGCTTTAGGGACATGATGCAATTTTTTTTTTATTCATTTGTTGAGAGATTATTACTAAAAAGGGTAGAAAAAATTAGAAATATTTTACATTTACCAAATGTTTAAAACAATTTTTTATCTGAAACTGATAATAAAAAACTAGAGATATTGAACTTGTTATTGAAAAGTTTTGATGAACGTATTTTCAATCAAGCTGATTATAAAAATCAAACCAACATAAACAAAATCAACAACAGTATTTACGAAAATAATAATAATAATAATAATAATAATAATAATAATAATAATAATAATAATAATAATAATAATAATAATCATCCATCATCATCACCATCATCATCATCATATCGGTCAAGGAGTCTTTGCATACAATTCCTCGGTTCATAGTCGTTTCAGGTTTGTCCCATAAATTCTGAAATAAAAAAGTTAATAGCAATTCAAAGTTCGATTTACCAGTTTTATACTAAAGTAATGTTACTCTCTGAAAAAATAAGAGAAAAATATGAGGCTCTCATGAGAGTTAATTGATTCACTGACCTTTTTGACTTTTTCCAATAATGATGGGATACTACAAAGAAACAATTATACGCCTTTTCCCAGAACGAAAGTATGTAATTTCCCTAAGTGGTATTTTCTCTAATTAGGAAACATCATGCAATTTACATTGCAGGAATTTAATCATGGGCTTCAGATCTTGTATCGCCCTTTACTTTAAATAACAAATCGTGTATTGTGGTTCGGTTTCTTTGGTTGATTTTAATTAAGTTGGTTCTATTTTAGAATGCACTTATACATAAAAATATATGTACACCTTAAGTGTAATAAAGTGTTGAAGGGTATGTGGTCTGGTGTGGACCTGTGGCTAACCAACCAAAACATTATGGCTCTCGCAAAGGTCAAAAGGAAAATGCAGTTATTTTCTTGGCATTATTTAAAACAAAAATATGTCAAATGAGGTAATGAATAAAACAATAATATAAGATGTTTAGATATCACTGAGAGAGTACAGGCCCCAACGCTTCTCAACTCTACTAATCGAACGACCAGCGATGAATGAAAGGATGAAAAAGTAATCTTGCTCCTGTGTACACATGTTCATATCATGACATAATTTAATAAATCGTTTTTGTTATTAGAAAGACTCTGGGTCTTGAACATCTTGCATTACATGAATATAAGTAAAAATTTCCACATTCGGTTGAACACAAAATTCGTCAGAATTAAACTCCACAGATCATTATAAATACTTAAAAAAAAAAAAAAGAGTTTTACAGATGAAAGAACATGTTTGCTCCCCGTGCAAAAGATGTAAACATGATCATGTTTTAAGGTGTATTCTGAGCGAAAGACCAGATGGAGGCAGGTTCTTCTGAGATTCGGTCCTTGGAGGGTTTGTATCTTGGGTTTTATTTTCAATTTTGATATTCTCTATCTGCCTGAGGTGAAACAATGACTATTTATTCCTTTTCGACAACAAGGGATGAAAAAGCCTCTCTCCAACGTCTGGGGAGGCAATAATTGTTCGGCTACGGAAAGGAGAAATTAGACGGAAGAAGAGAGAATGTTATGTACGGCAATATTACCCTTCTTGTAGCTGCTGTATTCTAAAGAAAATAAAAATCTATAGCTAATGATAAGAAACAGAACTTCTATTTCGTAGCATTAGTTATCATTAGAAACAGAACTTCTATTTCGTGGCATTAGTTATAAGTTTCAACTGAAGCAAAAGTTTCAAGAACAGTTCCATTGTTGTGCCATTCTCATCCGTTAGTACATTATGAAGTAGTTCAAGGGTATTAAATATTCCTGTAAAATAATATAATGTAACATTATGTTTGATCACGTGTTTCACAGGTATTCTGAAACTTCAAGTTACTTGAATTGACTTTCAGAAATAAGAATTTATATATGACCGCGTCTTGAACTGAAATTTTTTTTTATTCGTTATAATTTAACATACTGTTGAAATTTATTAACAAAGACAAAAACAGAAATCTGACAATGTTTACTGGAAAGTTAGTGTGTAGAGAAAGGCTACTGACTTGTGCCAAAGATGAGTTATTATTAATACTATTGCTTTTATTACTGTGTTTTCGGTGTTATTGTTCACCTTGAACAAATGTACATAGGTAAAAAACCTAAAGGTTATTTATTATTATTATTATTATTATTATTATTATTATTATTATTATTATTATTATTATTATTATTATTCACACCGAGCAAGCATACTTACGCACGGGAAAACCGATATTTTTATTATATGTCAATATGCCCAAAGCATTCATGTGTGAGTATAGAGTAAATGGCAATATAATTATATAATTAAGTTCCGACAGAATGTAAAGAATAAAAATGAAAATGAGATAAACATAGTAATGATATATATATATATATATATATATATATATATATATATATATATATATATATGTATATATATATACATATAGTATATATATATATATATATATATATATATATATATATATATATATATATATATATATATATATATATATATATATATATATATATATATATAATCATGGGTGCTGTTCATTGGACCATAAAGAACAATAAGAAACAAATACAAAAGCAGTTTAAATGTTTTATATAATAAAATTTAGTTGCAAATACACAAACACACACACACTTATATTGTGTGTATATATATGGTTGTATATATATATATATATATATATATATATATATATATATATATATATATATATATACACAAGATAAAAAGAATTAATTGATCATGCCTTTGAAAATAACATATTAAGGAAAAATTTAATGGTTTTCAAAATAATTACAGTGTCTGAGCGAATTATTTGCTTGAGTGAAAAAGAAAACGCGCGCAAAATACTAAATGAAAGGATATACAATAGCTTCGTATCGGAGAGATAAATGGGAGAAAACAGAAGCCGAACAATGAAATAAACTGAAGGCGAGCTAAACGATGATATTTCCAGCCAGAAGGAAAATCGTTGCTAAAAGATTGAAAAGATTAAGACAAGAACAGATACCCTCACAAGAGACAATTACAACTAGGGTGGGTAGAGTAGTCACAAGGGTGAATAACGTTAAGTGAATTGTAAAATGTGTAAGAAGAAAACATCAAATGACCTTCGGCAATAAATGGAAAAGAATAACTATTAAGCATCACATATTTTAATACACATTACTATGTTTTTTTATAACTTGACCTGCATCCATCAGTAAGATTCTGAGAGTGTTAGAAAAAAAAAGTGGAATATTGATATCTACTTGACATCCACTAACAGACAGGTATATTTTTTCCAGTACTCTTATGTACGTTCTAGATTTTTTCATGAGTTGCTGAGCTTAGGGTATTCAATTATTTTCCCTGTATTACCGAGAACATATAAAATCAGTACTCAGAAACATTAAATCAAATCAGTAATTCCACCTCACAACAGGTTCTTAGCACTGACCATAGCTAAAATATGTACAACAAACACTGATTATATATCATTTCCATCATCATAGCCTGCCTTAAGGTTACATAAGACCTATTAATGTCAAGAACCGCTACTAAGAAGATTATCAGATGCGAAAATATATTTCCGCCTTCATACTAAAGGGTTTCTACCTCTCATCTTTTATTTGTTTGTAAGCCTAATACCTCAGTAACTTACATGAATAAATGGGCTATATTTTACACAAATATAAATATAAATATGTTATAGGCCTGATTTTTCGAGGCCTATGTTTTATTTAATTCTCTGTTTTAAGAGCAGAGGTTGGTATCTCGTTTTCCCGAGATATGTTTGGTAGCGAGAGCCGACTTGTTGTGTCAGCTGATCTCTCATCTTCACATAAGTTATTCATTTCACCTAACTAAATTAAAAGGCCTACTGGAATGAGACACTGAGTTACAAAACTAAACTTTATTGACAGAAATAACGGAAATAACTTCAAATAAGCCACGAAAGAGTGAAATCGAAAGACTCACACATATCTATGAAAATCTACTGAATAAGGTCCAGACATCGACACCCGATTATTTAAGGAAATACAGAAATAACTCATCTGTCATCCAAATCTTAAAAGGTCACTCAATACATTATAAAAGTCATTTCATATATGATTAAATGTCACACCACTTCCTATTTTGAAGAGGAACGTGGGAAAAAAGAAGAATACCTGTAAGAAACAAGCGTTATATTAAAAACCAGAAAATGTAAAATAAAAATCCAGAAACACAAGATTTCACTGCAACAGGGATAAAGTCTTTCTCCAGAGTCTGTAAGAAAAATCTAAAATGTTTTATGAGTTGTACTCACTTCACGAAAGTCCTCTGGAACACAGACTCCATCTATGTGCTTCCCTTTTACACAGTTCACATGTTAATTATGCCCAGAACGGATCGTATTGCCCACTCATTCTATGAAACACCCCTATTATATGGGTTTTGCAACGCACATATGAACACACTCTCGTGACATAGCTCGAATTCAATGTACGACAAGACATGCCTTCTGTAAAACAAGGCGTCACGAGGTACTTGGTCACACACGTACCTACATATTCAACCAGGGGAAAAAAAACGCAGTGATATTCTCTTCAAATCCGGATCTATAACCGGATCACCTTCTAGAATGTTCTAAGCTGAAATCGCATTTCCATTCCACGTGTTTTGCCAGCAAGAGTTTTCTGCGAACCTTGACTTCTTGTGGTATGCGAACGACACTCAAGCATTTTA
>NC_089750.1:56347021-56364521 GCF_040412425.1 Macrobrachium rosenbergii
TCAGGCTTACTTGACCTCTCTGTGTTGCTAGGAAGACATAGCATAATGAAGTTGCTGTGTAACAGATTTCTTTAGTCTTTAAAGACTAATGAACTCTGAGAATTACGCCGTGTCATTCCTAATGAAAAATGAGAGAAATAGAAAGATATTACATCTAAGGAGTGGATAAAAGGAGAGTTGAGAAAGAAGAATTAGTTTTATGTTTAGGAGAGTAAACAAGGAAGTGTATGAAACTTCAACACCAAGTAATTTAAATACAATCGTTTGTTTCATACCAGCCTACTTACCTATCACAGCGCACTTACTTCAGCAAAGGCAAGGGCAGAGTTGCTAACAAGCGGAAGACTTTAATAATAATAATAATAATAATAATAATAATAATAATAATAATAATAATAATAATAATAATAATTTCAAAATGAAGATGTTAATCCTCATAAGATTTTTAATGCATTCAGGCTACTGAATTATCAGAATCAGAATCGTAATGAATCCTTCATTATTTTTAGTTTTTTTGAAGAGTATGTTTGAAAAGCCAAAACTATGAAATTTTATCACACCGTGATTTTTATACAACCGCGAAGCTACAATGTCGCTTTTTAATATCGGAAATCCACGCTACCGTATATCTCCGTTGGAGAATTGTCGCCGAAGGGGAATTTATATAAGTGATAAATGAATTGGAATCGGGACACGAACCCGCGATGAAAGCCTATTCAGCGACCAGTTTGTCGAAACCATTGAGCCATCAAGAGTGGTGGTCAGTCTTTGTCGAGATGTCGTACTGCTTTTACCCGTCGAGCGGGGAAAGTGTACCAGCCTCGACAATGACCCACCTCCGCCATGACAGTTCATTGGTACGTTTGGAACACGCAGCCTTGTTATGAAATTTTTATCACACCGTGATTTTTATACAATCATGAAGCTACAAATGTCGCTTAATATCGAAATCCACGCTACCTCGGTATCTCCGTTGGAATTGTCGCGAAGGGGAATTTATATAAGTGATAAATGAATTGGAATCGTGGGGACACGAACCCGCGACGAAAGCCTATTCAGCGACTCCAGCATGCAACGTTATTGTTTATCAAGAGAGGGTATAAGTCTTGCCGAGATGTCAGACTGCTGCACCACGAGCGGGGAGCGGTACTAATTTCACAATGACCCACCTCCGCCATGACAGTTCATTGCACGTCGGAACACGCAGCTCTTGTTACGAAAATCCCTATCACACCGTGATTTTTATACAATCGCGAAGCTACAAAATGTCGCTTAATATCGAAATCCACGCTACCTCGGTATATCTCCGTTGGAGAATTGTCGCCGAAGGGAATTTATATAAGTGATAAATGAATTGAATCGTGGGGACACGAACCGCGACGAAAGCCTATTCAGCGACTCCAGTTGACGTAAACCATTGAGCCATCAAGAGGTATAAGTCTTGCCGAGATGTCGTGACTGCTTTACCCAATGAGCGGGGAAAGGTACTAGTCGACAATGACCCACCTCCCGCTTCATGACAGTTCATTGGCACGCTTGAACACGCAACTCTTGTTATGAAATTTTATCACACCGTGATTTATATACAATCATGAAGCTACAAATGTTGCTTAATAATATCGAAATTCACGCTTCTCGGTATATCTCCAGTTGGAAATTGTCGCCCGAAGGAATTTATATGTGATAAATGAATTGGAATCGGTAGGACACGAACCATGACGAAAGCCTGTTCAGCGACTCCAGTTAGGCGTAAACGTTGAGCCATCAAGAGGTATAAGTCTCTTGCCGAGATGTCGTGCTGTTTTTACCGTCGTGAAGCGAGGAAAGTGTACTAACCTGCGACAATGACCCACCCTCCGCCGCGACAGTTCATTGTGCGTTTGGGTTATAGCTCTTGTTATGAAATATTTATCACCGTGATTTATATACAATCATGAAGCTACAAATGTTGCTTTAATATCGAAATTCACGCTACCATGGTATATACCGTTGGAGAATTATGCGCGAAGGAATTTTATAAGTGATAAATGGTGGAATCGTGGACACGAACCCCCGACGAAAGCCTATTCAGCAACTCCAGTTGACGTAAAAACCATTGAGGCCATCAGATTATAAGTCTTTTGCCGAGATGTCGTACTGTTTTTACCGTCGTGGCAGGAAAGTGTACTAACCTCGACAATGACCCACCTCCGCCATGACAGTTCATTTGATACGTTTGGAACCGCGCTCTTGTTATGAAATTTTTATCACACCGTGATTTTATACAATCATGACTACAAATGTTGCTTAATATCCGGAAATTCCACGCTACCTCGGTATATCTCCGTTTGGAGAATTGTATGTGAGGAATTTATATAAGTGATAAATGGTGGAATCGTAGGGACACGAACCCACGAAAGCCTATTCAAGCGACTCCAGTTGGCGTAAACCATTGAGCCATCAGAAGGTATAAGTCTTTTTGCCGAGATGTCGTACTGCTTTTGTCGTGAGCGGGAAAGTGTACTAGCCTCGACAATGACCACCTCCGCATGACAGTTCATTGGTACGTTTGGAACGCGCCAGCTCTTGTTATGAAAATTTTTATCACACCGTGATTTTATACAATCATGAAGCTACAAAATGTCCTTAATATAAATTCACGCTACCTCAGTATATCTCCGTTGGAAATTGTCGCCGAAGGAATTTATATAAGTGATAAATGAATTGGAATCGTGGGGACACGAACCGCGACGAAAGCCTATTCAGCGACTCCAGTTAGCGTAAACCATTGAGCCATCAAGAGAGGGTACAAGTCTTTTGCGAGGATGCCGTACTGCTTTTACCGTGCGTGGCGGGGAAAGTGTACTAGCCTCGACAAATGACCCACCTCCGCCATGACAGTTCATTGGTACGTTTGGAACACGCAACTCTTGTTGTAAATTTTTATCACGTGATTTATATACAATCATGAAGCTGCAAATGTTGCTTAATATGAAATTCACGCTACCTCGGTATATCTCCGTTGGAGAATTGTCGCCGAAAGAATTTATATAGTGATAAATGAATTGGAATCGTAGGGACCTGAACCGCAATAAAGCCTATTCAGTGACTCCAGTTGACGTAAACCATTGAGCCATCAAGAGAGGTATAAGTCTTTTGCGAGATATCGTACTGTTTTTACCGTCTTGGCGGGAAAGTTATCTGCTTTTCGACAATGACCCACCTCCGCCATGACAGTTCATTGATGCACGTTTGGAACAACGCCAGCTCTTGTAAATTTTTATCACACGTGATTTATATACAATCATGAAGCTACAAGTAACCAAGTAAATCGCGAAATTCACGCTACCGGTATATCTCCGTTTGGAGGTATGTGAGGAATTTATATAAGTGATAAATGGTGGAATCCGTGGGGACGAACCCGCGGCAAACCTATTCAGGCGACTCCAGTTGGCGTAAACCATTGAAGCCATCAAAGTATAAGTCTCTTGCGAGATATCGTACTGTTTTACCACGCGTCGTGAGCGGGAAAGTGTACTGCCTCGAAACAATGACCCACCTCGCCATGACAGTTCATTGGTACGTTTGGAACACCAGCTCTTGTTATGAAATTTTATCACACCGTGATTTATATACAATCATGAAGCTACAAATGTCGCTTAATATCGGAAATTCACGCTACCTCGGTATATCTCCGTTGGAGAATTATCGCGAAGAGGAATTTATATAAGTGATAAATGAATTGGAATCGTGGGACATGAACCGCGACGAATGCCTATTCAGCGACTCCAGTTGCGTAAACCATTGAGCCATCAGAGAGGTATAAGTCTCTTGCCGAGATGTCGTACTGTTTTTACCGTCGTGAGCGGAAAGTGTACTAGCCTCGACAATGACCCACCTCCGCCATGACAGTTCATTAAAATGCGTTTGGAACAGAGCTCTTGTTATGAAATTTTATCACACCGTGATTTTATACAATCATGAGCTACAAATGTCGCAATATCGAAATTCACGCTACGGTATATCTCCGTTGGAGAATTGTCGCCGAAAGAATTTTATAAGTGATAAATGAATTGGAATCGTGGGGACCGCGACGAAAGCCTATTCAGCGACTCCAGTTGACGTAAACCATTGAGCCATCAAGAAGGTATAAACTCTTGCCGAGATGTCGTACTGTTTTTACCGTCGTGAGCGAAAGTGTACTAGCCTCGACAATGACCCACCTCCATTGACAGTTCATTGATGCGTTTGGAACACGTAGCTCTTGTTATGAAATTTTATCACACACGTGATTTATATACAATCATGAAGCTACAAAGGTCGCTTAAAATCGAAATTCACGCTACCTCGGTATATCTCCGTTGGAGAATTATCGCGAAGGAATTTTATAAGTGATAAATGAATTGGAATCATTGGGGACCACGAACCGCGACGAAAGCCTATTCAGCGACTCCAGTTGACGTAAACCATTGAGCCATCAAGAGAGGTATAAATCTTTTGCCGAGATGTCATTACTGCTTTTTACCGTCGTGAGCGGGGAAAGTGTACTAGCCTCGACAATGACCACCTCCGCCATGACAGTTCATTGGGATGCGTTTGGAACACTTGGCTCTTGTTATGAAATTTTTATCACACCGTGATTTATATACAATCATGAAGCTACAAATGTCGCTTAATGTAAATCCGCTACCGGTATATCTCCGTTGGAGAATTGTCGCGAAGGAATTTATATAAGTGATAAATGGGTGGAATCGTGGGGACACGAACCCACGACGAATGCCTATTCAGCGACTCCAGTTGGCGTAAACCATTGAGCCATCAGAGGTATAAATCTCTTGCGAGATGTCGTACTGTTTACCCGTCGTGAGCGGAAAGTGTACTAGCCTCGAAACAATGACCCACCTCCGCCATGACAGTTCATTAGTACGTTTTGGAACACGCAGCTCTTGTTATGAAATTTTTATCACCGTGATTTATATACAATCATGAAGCTATAAATGTCCGCAATATCAGAAATTCACGCTTTACCTCGGTATATCTCCGTTGGAGAATTGTCGCCGAAGGAATTTATATAGTGATAAATGAATTGGAATCAGGGGGACGAACCGCGATCGAATGCCTATTCAGCGACTCCATTGGCGTAAAACCATTGAGCCATCAAGAGAGGTATAAATCTCTTTAACAGATGTCAGACTGTTTTTACCCGTCGTGAGCGGGAGGGTGTACTAGCCTCGACACGACCCACCTCCGCCACATGAAAGTTCATTAATGCGTTTGGAAATACGCAGCTCTTGTTATGAAATTTTTTATCACACCGGATTTATATACAATCTTGAAGCTACAAATGTCGCTTAATATCGAAATTCACGCTTACTCGTGCATATCTGCGTTGAGAATTGTCGCTGGAGGGGAATTTATATAAGTGATAAATGAAATTGGAGATGTAGGGACACGAACCGCGACGAATGCCTATTCGTACTCAGGTGACGTAAACCATTGAGCCATCAAGAGAGTGTATAAATCTCTTGCCGAGGTGTCAGTACTGTTTTACCCGTGCGTGAGTGGGGAAAGTGTACTAGCCTCGACAATGACCCCACCTCCGCCATGACGGTTTCATTTAGTACGTTTGGACCACGCAGCTCTCTTGTTATGAAATTTTTATCACACCGTGATTTTTATACAATCATGAAGCTACAAATGTAAAGTAATATAGAAATTCACGCTACCTCGGTATTTATATCCGTTGAAATTGTGTCACCGAAGGAATTTATATAAGTGATAAATGAATTGGAATCGTTGGGACACGAACCGCGACGAATGCCTATTCAGCGACTCCGATTGACGTAAACCATTGAGCCATCCAAGAGAGGTATAAATCTCTTGCCGAGATGTCGTACTGTTTTACCCGTCGTGACGGGAGAAAGTGTACTAACCCTCGACAATGACACCTCGCCATGACGGTTCATTTGAATGCGTTTGGAACCACGCGCAGCTCTTGTTATGAAATTTTTATCGCACCGTGATTTATATACAATCATGAAATACAAATGTAAGCAATATCGAAATTCACGCTACCTCGGTATCTCCGTTTGGAGAATTGTCAAGGAATTTATATAAGTGATAAATATGGAATCGTGGGGACACGAACCGCGAGCGTGCCTATTCAGCGACTCCAGTTGCGTAAACCATTGAGCCATCAAGAGAGGTATAAAATCTCTTGCGAGATGTCGTACTCGTTTCCCGTCGTGCCAAGCGTCATGGGGAAAGTGTACTAAGCCTCGACCACGACACCTCCGCCATGACACTTTCAGCCACGCCCGGTGGTGCTCTTGTTATGAAATTTTTATCAACGGTGAGATACACAATCATGGCTACTTAACTTGGGTTAATATCTGAAATTCACGCTACCTCGGTATATTCTCCGTTGGAGAATTCTCAGAAATTTATATAATTGATAAAGGGTGGATGATGGGGACACATACCAATTCATGATTGTAAAAATCAGCCTCAGTGCGTAAACCATTGAGCCATCATAACAAGAGTGCGTGTTCCCAAGCGGACAAATGAACTCGTCATGCATGAGGTACCGTTTGAGGCTAGTACACCTTCCCCCGCTCACGACGGGTAAAAACAGGCATGACATCTCGGCAAGAGATTTATACCTCTTTGATGGCTCAATGGTTTATGTCAACTGGAGTCGCTGAATAGGCATTCGTCGCGGGTTCGTGTCCTCACGATTCCTATTCATTTATCACTTATATAAATTCTTCGGCGACAATTCTCCAACGGAGATATACCGAGGTAAACGGAATTTCGATATTAAGCGACATTTGTAGCTTCATGATTGTATATAAATCACGGTGTGATAAAAATTTCATAACAAGAGCTCGTGTTCAAACGTACCAATGAACTGTCATGGCGGAGGTGGGTCATTGTCGAGGGATAGCACTCTCTCCCCGCTCACGACGGGTAAAACAGTCACGACATCCGGCAAGAGATTTATACCTCTCTTGATGGCTCAATGGTTTACGTCAACTGAGTCGCTGAATAGGTATTAAATCGTGAAGGTCTGCGTGTCCCCATGATACCAATTCATTTATCACTTATATAAATTCCCTTGACAATTCTCCAACGGAGATATACCGAGGTAGCGTGAATTTCGATATTAAGCGACATTTGTGCTTCATGATTGTATATAAATCACGGTGTGATAAAAATTTCTTAACAAGAGCTGCGTGTTCCAAAACGTACCAATGAACTGTCATGGCGGAGGTGGGTCATTGTCGAGGAAATTAGTACACTTTCCCCGCTCCACGGCGGGTAAAACAGTACGACATCTCGGCAAGAGAGATTTATACCTCTCTTGATGGCTCAATGGTTTACGTCAACTGGAGTCGCTGAATAGGCATTCGTCGCGGGTTCGTGTCCCCACGATTCCAATTCATTTATCACTTATATAAATTCCTTCGCCGACAATTCTCCAACGGAGATATAATTTAGTGTAGCGTGAATTTTGATATTAGCGACGTTTGTAGCTTCATGATTGTATATAAATCACGGTGTGATAAAATTTCATATATATATATATATACATATATACATATATATATATATATATATATATATACATATATATATATATATATATATATATATATATATATATATATATATATATATATATATATATATATATATATATATATATATACATATATATATATATATATATATATATATATATATATATATATATATATATATATATATATATATATATATATATATATATATATATATATATATATATATATATATATATATATATATATATATATATATATATATATATATATATATATATATATATATATATATATATATATATATATATATATATATATATATATATATATATATATATATATATATATATATATATATATATATATATACATACATATATATATATATATATATATATATATATATATATATATATATATATATATATATATATATATATATATATATATATATATATATATATATATATATATATATATATATATGCCATATATATATATATATATATATATATATATATATATATATATATATATATATATATATATATATATATATATATATATATATATATATATATATATATATATATATATATAATATATATATATATATATATATATATTATATACATATTAAAGTCCTCCTGGGTCTCTGTAGGCTCATAGGGTAGGCACTGATCTCTGTTTCTTAGGCCGACAGCCAGTTGGAGACAGGTCCCAATGCATATGACACGTGGCCAGTGTGTCGCTATGCCCACCAGCCCAAAGGTTGGTACCTATTCTCTTAGCGAACATCGCCGGTTTTTTCAAACCGTTTGGTTGCTGGGCTACCGGATTTATGCAGTGGCGCAATCTGAGCCATCTGTGAGTGGTGGATTTGAAGCCCAGCCCTCTCGACTGGTAGCTGAGAATCATACCACTGCGCCACCATGGTGGCATATATATAAATATACATACATACATACATACATACATACATATATATATATATATATATATATATATATATATATATATATATATATATATATATATATATATATATATATATAAACCTATGATCAGAAAACTATAAAATCAAATGCCGACGATAATGACACGCCATAAAAACAATTTCTCTTGAGTCATAAAATATCGAATGTACCTAAGACCCGCTTTCAAATTTCATCGCTAATATGTTTTTGCATACACCACCTTTTACCTGAAATAAAAACCGAGTCATTATAAAGCATGCACAACTAGTTACCGAAATAATAACTGGATTGAAGAATTGCAAAAACAAACTGTCAGAAGAATACGGTGTGGTTGAAATATCAAGTACATCTGGGTAACTTTGCCTAAAGAGGCGACTGCATATATATCCATAAATCCAGATATATACATATATATATATATATATATATATATATATATATATATATATATATATATATATATATATATATATATATATATATATATATATATATATATATATATATATACTAATATATTGTTAATATATATATATATATATATATATATAATATACCTTCCTCTCTCCTCTGTAGCTGCTATCTAGCTAACTTATTTAGAGGATATATTTTCCATTAGCTTATAGCTGGCGCCAATATGGCGGAACTCCGTTGTTTTCAGACATAGGGACAGAGAACGCTTGCTTTCCCAGCCTACAAGAAATGCCCACGCCAGGTAAGACAATGAGCCTCCCTCTTAAAACCCCCCTTGCTACCAGAACACACCTAGATTTCCCCCTTAAAGATCGTATGATGCGTAAACAATACTCACAACCCCGTCTCCCCCCATCGCCTGAGCGGGAGTAGCCTTTAGCGTTTAGGAAGCCCTATAGGCGTATCGAAATTAGGGGATGCGGTAGGACTTAATTCTGTCAGGCCTTAGACCTAAGGTCTCCTTTCCTCTGTGATTTTGCTGGCGTATGACATCTTGCAGGTACAGCTGCCGCCCCCCCAACGCCGAATGCCCTCTGCTTTTCAAAAGCAGGAGAGAGACTCTCTACTGATTTCGTCTGGAGCGGACGCTTCTTCCATCTCCGCTGGTGTGGCGATCGCCGACTACAGCCAGTCTGACTTCAGGCGCATATAACCATCATAAAAGGTTCGTACGTTGCGAGTTGTCAATTGCCAGCCCTGTCCCTTGTACTTAACTCTTTAATTTCCATTTCTTTTAAACTTTTAACCTATTCCTCCACGAAACAATCTTCCCTTTGTCACAATCTTGCCTGTATCCCCTGCCTTGCCATTTACGTACTTCGAATTCGAGTAAAGATCCCGATATAACAATCATTTATCCCTCCACCAGTGCAATCTAAGGGCTATTTAAGTATTTAAGTTAAGTGAAAACAGAGCTAGTTAACTTTGGGCACGTATAATTATGTGTTCATCGTTAACGCGCACATGGCTCCGATTCTCAGATCATATTTATGTGCTTTCATCAAAAGCATCTTCTATGATACGTTATGTGTTGTATTTAAGAACGTATCTCCCATAATCTTCTGTAGGGAGACTCCATTTCCCTTAGTTTGAGCAGGGCTAACGAAACGTCTCTTTCAGGAGGAGACACGAAACACTTGGTGCGATCGAATCCTGCTTCGATACCTCGCCTGCCACCCAAATTGAATTTATGCCTGGTCGTAGTTCAGAGAAGTTCCCGTTGTGGCCAACTATTTTCATGAAGTATTTCCTCCATCCTGGAACACCATCATAGACATTACCTTCCACGTAATCAGGGCAGACTGAATGTAATTATTATCAGTGAACTGATTATTGCAGACTGAATGTAGTTATTATCATTGAACTGATTATTGCAGATTGGCCCCATTTTTATCCACTTGCCTGTTGCCAAGTCTTGTCATTATTGTTACAGTGCCCTATCATGAATCTGTCCCTCAGCAATTATGTCGTATGGTGTCTAACTGTTGATTTGCTAATGTTAATTTGCTAAGTTCTGTAAATAAATCACTGTAAATTGGCAAACGAATTCTAAATTCCAATATGGCGACCTTCCACCTTAAATTATAACTCCAGGAAAATTCTGAGGTAAGTCTTCACTTAAATCCCCTTTTGTTTACAAACTGGACTCCCTTGGATTTGTGGCAGCATCAATTATAATTTTGTGCGTGAATTCTCATCTCCCCAGTCCAGGCTGTAACAATATATATATATATATATATATATATATATATATATATATATATATATATATATATATAGATACACATATACATATACATATATATATATATTTACACACACACACACACACACACACACGCGGTGCGCGTTTGTGTGAGTGCAAGATAATGTGGCCTTTCAATGGAAATGTAGAAATAAATATAATTGATATTAAGATACCTTCTTACGATCGTAGGAATTATGTTGAAACATCGTGGACTCTTGAATTTGTAAACGAACTTTGGGTAAAGCCTAAATTTATGGCTGATACTAAGAAGTTACCGAGAGTTATTAAATTTACGTACGATTGCCTAAATCTCTTGACCCATATTCCCACTTGAGAATGGTTATGCCACTGAACATAGATTTCGTAGTTTTTAATTGGCCATGTCTAATAGAAGTAAGCTGTTCAAATTATTTTTTCCGTGTCACATGGTGATTTTTTTAGTCATAAATGTTTTTACGCCTCTATCTGGTAAATCCTTCTTTTTTAGCAGAAATTAAATATATATATTCCTTCTTTATTTGACCATATGTGCCCCTTAACTGTTACATTTTTCAGAGAGCAAAACTGTATAATCCTATCTCTTGTGCTATATTATACAAAATCTTTCAGTTAGCTTTTATCTTATGGGCCATAATAATGATACTAACGATAAAATTATTATTATGAGAAATATTGATTGTATAATTATTCATTATAATGGTTAAAATATTTATATTATTGATTAATTAATTAATTATATTCAAAATCCTTCA
This sequence comes from Macrobrachium rosenbergii, assembly GCF_040412425.1. Classification (NCBI taxonomy): domain Eukaryota; kingdom Metazoa; phylum Arthropoda; class Malacostraca; order Decapoda; family Palaemonidae; genus Macrobrachium; species Macrobrachium rosenbergii. The sequence continues at coordinate 56,358,537 of NC_089750.1, forward strand.
CTTAAGTGTCATCTTATTGGCTATAATAATGATACTACTAATGGTAAAGGTATTATTATGAAAAATATTGACATTATTTTATTGTCTTCCTTGAATACCTGTCGCCATCTTGTTTGACTTCTGATATCTGTCAGTTTTCGTTCCTGTTGGTCTATCACAATGTAGGTAAACTTCGTGTAGGCTATGCATTATTATTATTATTATGATCAATTAAGATTACAGGATACTGAAGGATTCTGAATGCACTTAAAGCGCAGTAGATATGAATAAATAGTTTTGCATTAAAAAATATGCATTAATTAAGGTTTACCTATGGTTGAATAATTAAGGAACATATAGTACTCAATTGTCGCTAAAATAGGGGAAAATTTACTTAATGGAAGCCTAAATTAATTCGTCCCTAATAAAATCACGATGTGACACGTATAAAATACATTGGGAAGCTTACTTTTATTAGACGCGGCCAATCGCAAACGATTCAGGATTCTCATAAGATGATTGATGCTGTTCTTAAAACATACAGTAAGAGATTATGACCCTATCTGACCTGGGGATAGGGTCATGTGTATATATATATATATATATATATATATATATATATATATATATATATATATATATATATATACACACATACATATATACACACACACACACACACATATATATATATATATATATATATATATATATATATATATATATGTCACATTATTGATTATAGTTTTTATAAACTTATTGATATGTGTGGATATCATTGGACGTCCACAAAAAACTTTTATTATATACTGATGAATCTGATGATGAAAAACGGGAAATTAGTATTCAGATAAAATCAGAAAACGTTTCCAGTCACAAGCATCAGATAAATAGATTTTCTGTAGACATAAATCTCTATATGATAAATGGATGTAACGCAAGGGTTGTCTGCTGTTCTAAGGGATACGTATAATCCTTCATAATACTTTTATAAATTGTCCCATACTCCCTGATCTCTTGTAGAATTTTATGTTTTGTTACAGCTTCCGGAGGATTCTCATATGAAACGGCTAAGATGGCGCTGTCTAAATGTTATTAATGATGCTTTTTTGGTGTACAGTAGATGAATAATTCCAACACTCTTAATTCTCTCTCTCGTTTTTTTTTTTTTTTTTTTTTCCTAGCAGGACGTAATGAACCATCAAAATAGTGTGGCCTTTTACAGTGTCATTAATAAAATGTAATTATGAGCACTCCGAAGAAAAGCGTAAAATCAATCGATTTTCTTTTTTGTATATTACCATATATTACCATGGCGTACAATGATTGTTTAACTTTTTCTAATGGTGGTCCTTACGTTAGTGAACATTTATTCACGTCAAAATCGCAGACTATGAGGTTTATCAAATCACTAGTTTTGTCTGTGGTTTGATGATAATGAGCTTCTACCCTTCTTGCTGCAGGAGGAAACTGAACTGTCTTGTGTACCTAATCAATGTATTTGTTTTTAAGTTTAACATATGCTTATCGTTTCAAATTATATTTCATATATATATATATATACAGTATATATATATATATATATATATATATATATATATATATATATATATATATATATAATATATATATTATATATATTCACACACACACACACACACACATATATATATATATATATATATATATATATATATATATATATATATATATAGTGTATATATATGTATATATATAATATATATGTAGATAGATATATAAATACACAGGGGTGGAGGAGGTTTGGGCATTCAACAATGGTACTGTCTATTCTACCTGTCGTAACCGTCTTCCTTGCTTTTCACTTACCCGAATTCCAGCCGCCCTCCTTCTCCCTTCTATATAGGTTGGTACCCCCAGCAACGCATAAACTATGGTTATGTACAAATGTTTTTAAAGAGATTTTTGTATAATTTATATGTATTCTCAATATTTATTCTTTTATCGCAGTCTTGAAAAGGAGACTAGTTGTCTTGAAACGTCGGCACAAATAAAGATGTTTTTATGTACCAGTCTGTCTCCACTGCCCTCAATTCTTTATATATATATATATATATATATATATATATATATATATATATATATATATATATATATATATATATATATATATATATCTGTGTGTGTGCATGTGTATGTGTTTGTGTGAGAGTGTGTAACCAAGTCTCAAGGAGTCCTTTCAGATGCGTTTGAACACTACTACATCCTTTGGGTTATTCACCCAAGTATTCCACGAGTAATGGCTTCCTGAATATGGTCCACTCATTCTGATGTTTCCTTCGCTCTTTGTATCCAGCACTACCTATATTTTCCTGTCATTCTGCCTCCTTTTCTGAACCACAACCGTAACGTATTAGTTCTCTCTTCTTGCCTTCATTTGATTTACCCAAATGAATCAAATGCATCATTTCTCTCTTCCAGAAACAGCAACTGCCTATGTCTGTAATCGTATTGCAGTACCTCAGTTGTTATCAGCCGCATCTTTATCCCTCTTATGCCCTTAATATTCACACATGCATATTTCATCTTGGAGATTCTTTTCTCTTCATCTTCCAACTACAAGTCAAACTATGCATTCCATGGACACAGGACGGCAATATATTGTGACATCATATATTACCTTCCTGAAATTGTTCATTCAGGAAAATAACAATTTACCTGCTATCAAGTATTTGTCCTGTTTTGACCTTCAGTTATTACCATACCTCTCGTTCTCTTCGATCGTTGTCCTCAACAAACCTATTCGTCATCCAGTATACTGCACATACACACATACACACACACACACACACACACACACACACACACACACACACACACACACACACATATATATATATATATATATATATATATATATATATATATATATATATATATATTATGTGTTTTAGTTTTCTGTAAAAGAAAACTATTGTGCCGACTTTTGTCTGTCCGTCCGCACTTTATTTTTTTCCGCACTTTTTCTGTCCGCCCTCAGATCTTAAAATCTACTGAGGCGAGGGCTGCAAATTGGTATGGTGATCATCCACCCTCCAATCATCAAACATACCAAATTGCAGCCCTCTAGACTCAGTAGTTTTTTTTTTTTATTTTATTCAAGGTTAGAGGTAGCCATAATCGTGCTTCTGGCAACGATATAGGATATGCCTCCACCTGATGGGTTAAAGTCTCATGGGCTGCGCTCATACAGCATTATACCGAGACCACCGGAAAATAGATCCATTTTCGGTGGCCTTGATTATGCGTTGTACCGGCTGTACAGAAAAGTCGATTTCACCGAAGAAACTTCGGCGCATTTTTTACTTGTTTTAAGTGTCCACACACTTGATAAGCTTTCAATGATCATCAAAGCATCAACAGTCCTATCTTCCTCATTCTATATATATATATATATATATATATATATATATATATATATATATATATATATATATATATATATATACATTCACATTTATATATCACAGAAGGAAATATGTTTAATTAAACGAATTAATCGTTAGTAACAAAACGCAACAGAAGCACATTAATTGAACAAAATCAACTCCAGTCCTATTCCCTTTTCTCTCTCTCTCTCTCTCTCTCTCTCTCCCTCTCTCTGTGCTTATAAATAGATCGACATTGCTGTACAGGTTGCTCATATTACAAAGATGTTGAAAAGTTACTGAATACGGAATTTCAGGAAAGTGAGGATATGAAATATTTTTTACATAAAGCTTCTCTGTTCTCAGAGAGAGATATTAAGGATTTGGTCTTATTGCGCATAAAAATAATTGACTACCCAGAAGCTCTGAACACACCCTGCAAAAGAGTCGAGATATTGTAAATTTTTCTGAGCAATTGGAGATCCACATATGCATAACAATGAATTGCGTAACTTTATATATAAGGGATAAAAAAGAAATCTGGTAAAATAATTAAGTTACATTTTTATCACAAACAGTTACAAGTAGAACTATTTAAAAAATTTTAATTTCTCCGGATTTTCTCTGTTAATTCCAAAGCTTCATAAAAGCATGATTATTTTTTCCGTAGATTCTATGAAAACTGACATTGGCATGTTTAGATCAAAATTTACAATGGTCTAATACGTCTCATGAGACACCATAAGAAAACTAATTTGGTGTATTCACATATTCCATTGATTAAAATAATTACTGATTGAAAGGCGCCATGACAAGTAAATATTTAAAAATTTCAGTTTGCTTAATATGACGTTTTTGAAGGAAAATCCTTATAGCAAAGTGATTAAAATAGAGAATTTATGCCATTTGGTCATCTTAAGTAAATATTATGATGGAATTATAAAATAAGGCAGTAAACGTTTCATGAAGTATTATCGATAAATAACACTTCGAACATTCCGAAGCTGTTGGATTATTTAAACTTAATATCGACCTGGTTCCTGGTACCGAAACAGGCTTTCACCACCCTTTTTTCCCTAAGATTAAAAATCGTGCCTGGGATTAATTAGCCTCTGTCAATCGAGATCCGAACCCGGCCTGGTAGCGAAAAATGTTCAACCATCAAGTAAACATCAATTGTTGTTTTATGATAAAATATAGGAAAGGCGTTTGGGAGCAAGCTTCTCTTTTACGCTCAATTTTGAGTTGAAATTACCAAAAGTTCTTAGGATACGTCGAGAGAACGCCATAAAATAATTAAATAAATCTTACTATTGACCTTCAATCAGAGAAAGGTGTAGATCACGATTGGAATCTAAGTATGTTTTTTTTTTTATGGGGGCAGGGCAAGGGTTGGGAGGTTGTGTTGGGGAATCAGTTCCTGACTCTATTTTAGAGAATCAGCTTTGACTAAAATTTGTCGGATTTGGGAGTGTCGTTCTCTTACCATGTAGACAAATCTGTTCACACTATCTTCACTCAGTTTCAGGAGACTGTTGGTCTTGTGCTATCATCTAGATAATTGCCAATTGTCTGCAATCAGGGTAATGGCTTGGCATGTTTAGAATTGTAGACAGAGACCTGACTAGCGAATTACTTTGGAATCTGTGAGAAGATTGTTTGCGTGTCCAAGACCAATGCGTTTAATTTTCGTAACTATGAAGTAACCAGATCCTACTGGGTAATTCAACCATTGCTTACCAATGATCAAAATTATTCCTACATGAATTGCGATTCTTGTATTTCTTAATTAACTGTATTACCAAGGGGATTTTATTCTTTCTCTTTTACTTATCGTCTTTATTTCTCCTAGCGATGGCATACTAATCCAGGCAAAAAATAAATTGTCAGCCATCATCTTCCTTTCAGGAAGTCCCCAGACATTAGCGCAGGTCCGCCATCCACTGTCAGAAACAACCGCCATATCTCGCACGCCAACACGACCCCCTTCCAGACAATAATATCCATCCCGGCATCTTTATCAAATTCAACAGGGAGTCCTTCCCGTGCTCTGGTTCCTCTCCTGGGGAGGAGTTATGGGGAACGAAAGTTAAGGGCAATTACCTTTTGCAGTTGTCAGGATGGAAACAAGAGCGCCAGACGCCACCAGTAAGTCTTTTGTTTCATCCTGCTCGCAGTGGCTTCCCAGACAGTGACAGCTCTACCTTAATCTTTAAATTTCTGTCTGTATCCCTCGAGTTTTTTTATGCATTTTTTCTTTTACTTGCCACTAATGTTGTTTTTATTACTTTTCTTGGTTATCATTCCCATTACTCTTGGTTTAAGGAAAACCCGTACCTCTCAAGTCTTTTTTATGCGTTTTTTGTCCACTCATTTTTGTCTTCTCTCTGTTGTTTTTATTCCTTTTCTTTGCAATTCACTGCCTTTATTCTGGATTATAAAACCATAGTATTATATATATATATATATATATATATATATATATATATATATATATATATATATATATATATATATATATATATATATATATATATATATATATATATATATATATATATATATATATATATATATATATATATATATATATATATAT
>NC_089750.1:56367021-56379521 GCF_040412425.1 Macrobrachium rosenbergii
AGGGACAGTCAGCATAGTAAAACCTAGATAAAAGGGACAGTCACCACAGTAATACCTGGATAAAAGGGAAAGTCACCTCAGTAAAAGCAGGATAAAAGGGGCGGTAACCACAACAATACCTGGATAAAAGGGAAAGTCAGCACAGTAATTTCTGAATGAAATAGACAGTCACCACAGTAATACCCGGATAAAAGGGATGGTCAGCACAGTAATCCTTGTATAAAAGAAACAGACAATACAGTAATGCCTGGATAAATGGGACAGTCACCACAGCAATACCACCTGGATAAAAGGGACAGTTAGCACAGTAATACCTGGATAAATGGGACAGCCACCACAGTAATACCTGGATAAACTGGACAGTCATCGCAATAATATCTGGATAAAGTGGACAGCCACCAATAATACCTGGATAAAAGGGACAGACAGAACAGTAATGTCTGGATAAATGGGAGAGACACTATAGTAATACCTGGATAAATGGGACAGTCAGCACTGTAGTATTTGGTTGAAAGGGACAGTCAGCACAGGTATTTCATGGATAAAAGGCACATTCAGTGGAAGGAGGTGAATATCTGAGTCCTTCAGAGTTTTCCAGGGCAGTGCCGAGTTGGTCATTTAGTATATGTACATATATACCACTGTTTCTGAAATTTTTTTTAGACAGCTGAAAAGCAAGACTGAATATGTTTGCAATAGAAATGTACTGATAAATCTGAGTGTTTCAGTGACTTAAATCCCAGTTCTTAAGAAGTGCTTCTTCGTTATCTCAGATCCCTGTAAAATAATCTAAAAAGAGTGAATTCTTGACCATTGCGATTGACTTTTAAATGTTTTATCTCTCCAAAAAGAGGTTTGCATATTGGATTAAGACAAATGTCCTGCCTTCACTTTTGATATTACATGTACATTGTAAATCTATTAGATAATTCCCACATAACAATAAACGGGAAGGAAAAATATCGATTTTGAATGTTTAAAGGTTGCACAAAGTGGTAAAACCAAGGGAAAGGTTTTCTTATTTAGCACAATGAAAGTGAGAACAAGAGTGTACACTTACCATTAGACGCCAAGCCTGATTTCCACCTGCGCTAGGATCAGGAAGAACCAGGCAGAAGCTACTGATAACCCTGAAGGTAGACCCACCAAGCGGATCAAAACATCCATCCCTAGATCACAGTGAAGTTTACCAACGCATTAGCGGTACTTTAACTAAGGACACCCATACTTTCATTTATAGGCGATACCGACTGAACTAGAGCGAAAGCGAACACGTAATAGAAAAGAAGCTATTGAACCACTGACAAGATAAGCTCACTTCTCTTACGTTTATTACGTACCGTATATAAACATAAAAATCTAAACTAATTCTGTTGTATCTGAAATTTAACAGAAATCTCAAATAATTAAAATTAATATAAGAATGAATACAAATTGCCTTATTCTTTCCTACTGAAAAACTTCCTAAATATAATTTATGCAGAGAATTAATCATAACTAGCATTGCTCTGGTTTTAGAAAGCTGGTGAGCTAGCTTTTAAGAAATGTCTGAATTTTGAAAGTGCCTACTTCATGCCAGATAATGTCTTTGTTCTCTCTTTCCATAGCGCAAAAACTTGCAAGAATTCATTTGCGTTTTGATATTCAGTAGACCTGTTCCTCTGTTCAAAAGACTACTCAGTTATTTTTAAAGAAAATTACGGTAAGAAATACATGCCGTTTGTTGCTTACGATTCAAAAACAGACAAAGACGAACTTTCACACGTTAATGAAATTCCTCGTTGTTCATCAGTTACCAGGAATCATGGCAGATTCGCATGTCAGTTACGCATTAAATAAATATATTACTGTTTTCAGATCTAGAAATTTCCTCGCTGTTGTCTTGTACGGCTAAGAAAGCGAACAGCCACTTTTTCTCACTAGTGTTTTTGGCACTGTATTAGAATGACCCACATACTCACTCTACTGGATTTCATACACCGTTAAAATCATCAGTGAATTCTGTAATAAAAACAAGGTAAGGGTTTAGCCCTGCTATCATTCATTCTCACTTATCCAGACTAATTGTATGTATAAAATTATTAAGCTATTCTCTCTCTCTCTCTCTCTCTCTCTCTCTCTCTCTCTCTCTCTCTCTCTCTCTCTCTCTCTCTCTCTCTCCGACTGAGTTTTATTTTTCAAATATAGTAACACCTTAAATTCATGTATGGTACGTAACCTTCATAGTACCTTTTAAATAAGCTTCCAGTCATCATCTAAATAAAAGCTAAATAAAAGTTTTATCATTAATGGCGACTAGGATAGTACTGCTGACAATGACATTCCCAACTCTCTTATTTTTGTTATTTTTCCTTTCCGAAATAAAACAATTAAGTCCGCTGACGTAGGAAGAGATACTTTCTCATCTGTTGTTGTCGACAAGGAGTAAAATGCCCTTCGCCGCATCTCAGACAGACGGGAAAAATCACACAAAAGAAATGTTTGAGACGCGAACCCTCCAAGGACTGAATCCCCCGAGAATGTGCCTCGTGCACTGAGCCTGATTTGGAAGCAAAGCTTTCAACTAGATACTTATAATGTTCTTGCACAGAGAGTACGAATGCTTTTTCTGTGTTCGTTAGTAGGTCAAATGGAGATTTGATGCTGAATGATTTTGGGGAGGTCTAGAGGTTTTGAAATAATAAAATATACATTTAGTAAATGTTAAGAACACATCCATGTATGAAATAGAATATGTTAATACGAAAGCACATACACACCAGTACGGACACATCTATAGTTCGAACATCCTATATATAATCGTTTTTAATTATCCTTATAATGCAATAAATCTACTTATTTAAGTGACATTTTTAACAAATTCTGTCTTGAAATAAGTTACAATATCACTTTGGCTATTGTACAGTCAAATCATTGCAACGACTAGAACCTTGATAAAACTATCTAAATGAAGGTTACCACTTAGGAAAACTAGAAATTGTCTTTTAAAAAACTGTGTAATTAGTTACATCCTGTCTCCACTATGAATGAGGAGAGTCGAAATGTAAGCGAATCGGTGCGCCCTCATATGGACCCTATACTTTTTGTCCTTGAAAAAATATTATATTTTCGCATATGCCTCATAAACCCAAGGCCCTAATACATACGAACATTTTATTGCAAAATTAATGCGACAGATGTGAAAGGGGTATGGAGTTCGGAATGTAATAGAAGGTTAATTTCCTACATTTTTATCGTATTAATTTGTACATTTTGATAGAAACATTGGTTTCTACTGTCTTCGGGACTGTAAAAATCTTTCTTAAAGATTTTTATAAAATCTTTCTCATTCTGTTATTTTGAAATCAACGTTTGAAGGGAATATATTACAATAGGTAATTTTGTTACATAAGCTACTATATTGATCTCAAATTCTCACGATACTTTTGCCAATAATAGTTTTCAAAATCCTAGTAGATATCAAGATACTACCACTAATAATAAGAAAGACAATGTATCATTAGTAGGCAACCTTGCCTTGAAATTATTAATGCAGACAACCTGTTCTTTAGAAATTTGAACTACTGATCTAGGATTCGCCAGACCAGCGACATATCTGAGAGGTAATGAAAGAGATGGAGCCAGTTATGCTACGGCATATACTTTGGAATAATAAAAGGCATCCTCTACCCATATCTGTACACACTTCCCTCCCCACCAGCAGTAAGTATACATAATCAATTTTCCTTCCGGTGGAGAGTGATGTGCATTGTGTACTACTAGCCGGCGAGATCTGAGTGTGGCCAAAACCAAATATATGGTCATAGTAAGTCCAATATATTTCCAGAGGATATTCAGTTGCAAATCTGAGGACACCATTCATTCCTTGTAAGGTTGAGCGCACATCGTGTTGTCCTGGCAAGTCATAGGTTTGCAGTTCAAATCCCGTAAGAGGATATATTTTTTAACAATAACAATTTTGATAATGATTATAAAATAACACTGCCGCAGCCAAATCAACTGCAAGCACAACAACATTATAACTGAATTTTTTTCGTGTTCAGCTATTTTGCTGTGGATCTTATGATGATGTAGAAGGCACTATCTTTAAAACTACCGAATTTATTCATAATCGTACTCAGAGATATGTGAAAAATAACGTGCGCAATCACATTACAGATCAGAGGAAACTAAGACGGAAATAGTCGATGAAATTATTGATGTATTATATCACATTGTAGTAATTTTTGTGCTGCATTTAGAAACTGAAAAATATTCCTAATTAAATAAAATTTTCCCTATCGTTGAGAATATTTCTACTAGAGTTCAATCAGCTCGAAAAATGAAGCGCTCTAATATTTTTTATAGCTATTTCTTTCTGTCCTCTGACGGGTAATTTTTCTTGGAAAAGTGGAAAGACGTATATAGCATCATTTTCAAAGCGTTCTTCGTACTAATTACTGATGGTCCCTTTGGAAAGGAAATGCTATAATAAAGTAAGATGTTTCGTTACATCTTATTTTCTATTAAGAAAAGGTAAACTCTACTTTCATATATTTCTTATTTTCAAAAATATCGCGTCTTGACAACTATAATCTATTCCCCAAAAAATAATTTGTAATAAGGAAGAAGATCCTTATTTACAAAAAAAATATAAGAAAGAAGATTGGAAAATGCAGGTAAATAGCTTTTTAAATTCACATAAACTAAAAGTTAAGGCATTAACAGAAAACAAAAGTCAAAGAGAGACTTGAAATGTTTACTTAGGAGTGTGAATTATTACTAGGGAAAATAAAAATACAACTATATTTTAAAGTACGAGATCAAATGTTTCTACTTAACCGTAACGTAGGAGTAAGACCCTTTCAGCAGCGTGAATATTAAAATAATAAAACAAATAATAATCATACATAATTAGAGGCTCCATGATAAAGTTCAACAGCATTGGCAGAGATCTGAAAAACGTTTATGTTTATAATTCTTGCTTAGTCAACTCTTTATAAAAGAAAAATAGAATGAAATATAAGAAACATGAGAAAATAGCATATATGAATAACGTCACGAAGGCAATCTGCAGTTTCTCGAACTACTTACATTTTTAACAGCAAATGAAAATCTAAAATGTAACGCTATTAACAATTAAATTCATATCAACCCAAAGAATATTGTTTATTTCAGTCATTGCACTAGAGAAGGCAGTTGTTCTAAAAAGAACGAAATCTGACATTATAATGCCAAATATATATGACACACACAAACACATACAAGTATGTATGTATGTATATGTATGTCATATATATTTGGCATTATAATGTCAAATTTCGTTTTTTTAGGACAATTGGCTTCTCTAACGCAATAAATGAAATAAACAATGTTCTTTGGGTTGATATGAATTTTATTATTAATTATACATACATACATACATACATACATACATACATACATACACTGACGGTCCTTTAGAAGCTTCACTCACATATTTTATAAAGAGAAATATGATGAGGTTCACGGAAATTCAAATCCTACAGTGCAAAACTACAGACTGCAATTCACACATATATCATGCATTTGGTGATTGGGAAATTAGCGCTCTTGAGAGCTGTAGTTAATGTCGAATCTTTTTCAGTCATGTTAATAACAATAAACAAATAATATTCTAGAGATTTTCCCATGAGAAACGTTGGGAATCTTAACGTACAATTATATGCATTAACCTTCTCATACGAAACGATATTAAAAATCTAGGGAATGATTACATTATGTATATTTGTATATATATATATATATATATATATATATATATATATATATATATATATATATATATATATATATATATATATATATATATATATATATATATAATATGTATAATATATATATATATATATATATATATATATATATATATATATATATATAGATATGTATATATATATATATATATATGTGTGTAAGTAAGTATAGCTTAGTTTTACCAGACCACTGAGCTGATTAACAGCTCTCCTAGGGCTGGCCTGAAGGATTAGACTTATTTTACGTGGCTAAGAACCAATTGGTTACTCTAGCAACGGGACCTACAGCTTATTGTGGAATCCGAACCACATTATAGCGAGAAATGAATTTCTATCACCAGAAATAAATTCCTCTAACTCTTCATCAGCCGGCGCCGGGAATCGAACTCCGGCCCATCGAATGACGGTCTGAAGCTCAACCAACTCGGCCAACAAAGGGCTATATATATATATGTGTGTATATATATATATATATATATATATATATATATATATTATATATATATATATATATATATATATATATATATATATATATATATATATATATATATATATATATATATATATATATATTTATATATATTGTAAAGATTAGCGCCAAAATACGCTATGAAAGCGCCCGCCTTTCTGCTTTGGTCGGCCGATAGATAGGCCTCTGTCTATTTTGAACCTGGGAGAAGTAGTGAATACTGGTTCGTGTTAGTTTGAACCAGAAGTCGGGGGGTTATACTCAAGATTTAATCTTTTTGCCCTGGGCAGTAAACTGGCTTTGCATCGTTTTCTTTGGTACAGGAGAGTAAGCCGTTTTCTTTGATATAGAAGCGTGACCTGGGTCAGGACATCGCCCCTACCCCTGTCCAGAAACAATAAAAGGTCAGGGCGAGGACAGCTCTTTCACACACATTGTCGCTAGTTTAAGCCGAGAGGCCACTTACCTTGCCCCCTGCCCCCCATTCGCTCGCCGCCACGTGGAAGTCAGCTGCCCTTTGCTCCGTGCCCCGACCCACGTGGCCCTCAAAGACTGCAAGTGGGGATTGCAAGTCCCAAAAAGCGAGCTGATACTCAACTGCGGCCTTTTCATCATCCCAAGGGCGCCCTTTTCCGCCCCAATCTACGACTTGAAGCAGTACCTTGGTGAGGGAGGCCCTTTTGTCGACGCTCCCACACGTGGTCCCTGGCAGAAGACGCCGCTGGACGCCGACGTCAGCCTTACGCCCCTACAATGTGGTAAAGTACCCAAAACGAGTTGCTAGTCACGTTACTTCGCCCTTGTGCATTTATTAACTTCTGGGCCTATAACTTTGTATTCCCTGATGCTTCTTGGTTCAATCCCGGCCCACGTGTTCACTGCTTCTTTCCTCTGAGTCACAAGTAACGCCTCGGGGAGTCCTTGGCGCCCTCAGCACACACCCGAGTAATTCATTCCCCAAAATTCCAGCATTAGATTTGTAACCTGGGTCCAAATATCGTTTCAGAAGGACGATCGTAGCAGAATTCTCCTTGGTCCGTGTTCCTGGCATTCCCAAGCTCCCCCCCCCAAACCCTTCGGGAGGACTTCTGCAGCAGCAATTTAACGAGTTTCAGTTCATTTTCCCTTTGATCTTGTGTGTTATGAAAATATAACTATTTTTGTATCCACGTGTTTCACGCACTTCCCTTTGAGAAAGAACCCTCCGCTCCTTGTACAACTCTTTTTTGTTTGTGTTTTATATGTCCTGGTTACTTGCAAGGCCATTTTAGAGTAAAGTAATAAATGTGGAGTCATAAGAACCACCTGTACCAGGAAACATAAAATATATATATATATATATATATATATATATATATATATATATATATATATATATATATATATATATCTGTTTAATATCTGATTGCTTGTCATTCACAGACATTTTCCATATTATAAGAGAATAGTGGAGAGATTATTTTCAAGAATAAAATGGTAAAGTTCTTAAACTTATAAACAATATGAATCAGATGAAAATGATGAAGTCCGAATAATAAAGATGTCATGATAAAACAAATATCATATGTAGGGAAATTATATTCGTACAAATACAGTTATATCTCATAATACAAATACTTGTTTAAACAGAAGTTAGTCCCCTTGTATATTATATCAGGATTCTCATTCACATACAGACTATTAGCGAACATATACTTAAACAGGTGATTATGACCAGTCAAGCTATATTCCAGCTTTTTCATTCGTTAGCTGGAATAGTACTACGGTTTTAGTGTACTACGAGAATTAGGATAAGTGCATTACAACGTGCTCATTTGTTTTATTTATTTGTGTAAGTGGACTGGCATGGATACGAAACTGAATAGGCAATATTCTGAAGAATATGACTTAGCATTAATCAAAAGATTTTTCAGTAGAATGTTTGAAGAACTGTTCAAGTTTCATGTCATTCTCTCCGGCCATTACAGTATGAAATCCTTCTCTGGAGTTTCATATTCTTGTAAAATAATATAATGTAACTTAATATTTAATCACATGTTCCGGAGGTATTGTGGAACTTCAGCTGATTCGTTCTGACTTTCATAACTTACAATTTATAAATGAACGGGGCTTGAATGTTTCAGTATTCATGAATAATTTTTTATAGATTGTTCAAATATATTTCAAAAACAGAAATTTAACAATGTTCACTCTGGAAAACGATGTTAACTTGAAGAGAAAGGTTGGCGTATAAAAAAATTTATTATTATTATTATTATTATTATTATTATTATTATTATTATTATTAATGTTGTATTAGTGTTGTTATTGTTGTTGCTGCTGCTGCTGTTATCATCATTGTTTTTGGGAATATAATTTAAAAATCGTCCTTTCATATATGATAATATTGGAAAAAATGGCACTTAATCATTCACAAGCATTAACTGGAATCATAAAGATATAATACAGAAGTTTTTTCAAGAAAAAAATGGTAAAGGTCATAATTTGTAAACATTATTCTCAAAATGAATGAGTATTACGGATATGATTAGTGGAATGTAAACGTTTAAAGACTTGATGTTGCAGAGATATAATCAGCGGAACTGGAAAATTCTAAAATTAGATTAATCAAGATTTGATGATAGAGCAAATATCGTAGGAGATAAACTGTATTTGTACTGCTGCAAAATTATCTCATATCACAAATACTTGTTTAAACAGAAGTTAGTCCCCTTGTACATTATATTGGAATTCTCATTAACATGCAAATGGTTAGCGAACACTCACTCAGACCGGAGTTTATTACCAGCAGAGCTATGTTTCAGCTTTTTCATTCATAATTACTGTAATTAGCTGCAATAATACCGCGGTTTTAGTTTACTACGAGAATTATGGTAAATACTGTATAAGTGCACATTTGTTTTTATCTATTTGTGTAAGTGAACCGGCATAAATACCAAAGTGAATTTGTCATTTCTGGAGTTATTTTTGTCTTCGATGCCGCTTGAAGGTTTATTGAAAAATAGAATGAATTTTCTTGGCGTTATATATATGTATATATATATAAATATATGTATATGTATGTATGTATGTATGTATGTATATATATATATATATATATATATATATATATATATATATATATATATATATATATATATATATATACTATATATATATATATATATATATATATATATATATATATATATATATATATATATATATATATATATATATATATATATATATATATATATAGAGAGAGAGAGAGAGAGAGAGAGAGAGAGAGAGAGAGAGAGAGAGAGAGAGAGAGAGAGAGAGAGAGAGAGAGTGAGTCGCCGAATTTTCATCATGATTTTAACTAAATTATCTTTCAATAACAACTTAGAGTTTCGTAAAAGTGATGTCCTAACCTGCCAGTAGTGTTGATACATTCTTAGTAAATCAAATCTGGATGAAAACACGGGTTGAACGAGCAGTTGGTGAAGTTGACATCAGGTCCCATATCTAACGGGTAACACTGACAAAACGACTAGAAGAGTTATGTAGATTGTTTTTATCTCTCGGCAACGCAGGATGATCCAGAGGAAAATATAGGCCGGGGTAAAATCTTATCTTGAATAAAAACGCAATTTTCACGAAAATCTGCCGTCATTACCCAGTAATTGGAGATCAAGAGGAATCTCATTAATGCATGTAATTAGGTGATGCTCTTCGTGGTCTGCGGCTGGAATAGAACGGAAAGACTGCGTTTCTTTATATAAACCGTTTATTGAAAATCTATAAATGTGTATAAGACAGAGTATATAATATTCAAAATGCTAAATGAAATGTTATTGTTGTTTAACTGAAAAAAAGGTCAATAACGAGAAGTATACAATTTTCATAAATTCGAAATTTTGTGACTCAGCAGACCTGAGGTCAGAGTTAATATTGTGAGTTAAATATGCTGTGACGACTTTTCTATATACAAATAAATAGAAGAGATATAACCCCAATTTTTTTTCTTTCTTTCTCTCTTTAAATCTTCAGCTGAAAACCCTTATGGACAGAGTCAGCAGACTGTAAACCCAAGAGGGCTCCAAAGGGAAATCAGCCTGGAGAGAGAGACTACTTATAGGGAAAGGTGATAAATAAATAAATATAAGGGGATAGAAAATAAAACCGATAAACCTGAACCAGGAGACGTCAGCAGAAAGCAGGAATTGATTTTCCCCTTGATTAAACATTTTGGATCAGAAGATTCCACCACTGCACTAGGTAATCTATTTCACATTTTAGCTGTGGCCTAGATAAAACTCCTGGCAAACTGAGTAGAATTATGCAGTTTCCAGAGTTCTGTGTTAGTTCTGGTCTACTACAATGTGATAAACACTATAGTAATTAATTGATTGATCTTACATACACCTTAGTAAGATCTCCTAATACTTATTCTCATCCTTTCCACCGATTTTTCCTGTTTGATAATATATGATTATAATAAAAGAATTATCTATAAAACTGCAAAGCATGTGGATTATATAATGTTGGAATAGCATAATCCAAACGTCATATGCCTTGAAGAAATTATGAATTCAAAGATCATTCGCAAAGATAACTCCTGTATTCTCTTCGGCAGGAAATTCCTCCTTTAATTTGAGGGGCTGCAATAACTATGGTGATCTCACACCGGTGAGTCGGCGTTTTAAATAAATGAAGCACTTAGTTTATTCAGCCTCCATCTGAATATCGTTCATTTTTGCCTTATGCGAATTTATGAAGGATGTAAAGTGTAAAGATCAACCTTGTTGTAAAACCTGGCTTAGCCAGTCTATTAGACTTCATATTAGAAAGTAACTTAACATTTACAGAGGAGAGATGTGCTCTGGAAAGAAGTCAGGTTAATATTTATTCAACTGACTTCACACATTTTCTAACCCTAAAAATTCGGTTCATTTAAAGTAAACTGAGAAATGAATCAATGTATGCTTGAAAACGTAAGTTTCCTTTGTGTTAGTGATTGAAAATACTCAAATCAGAGTAATATCACGGGAAAGTAATTTCTCTTCAAAAAGAAAACGAGAAATTAATTCATTAAACATTTACTGTCAATCTTTCATATTTTTCAAGGCACGTAGGAGGGATGTTGGTGGTTTTGCTGTTTTTGTGCAAGTATCCAAGCACTAGATTTTAGCCACAGCTAATTTTCCGAAAAGGATGGGGCTTTTTGTCCTTTTGTTTTGGCAGCATAAACAAACAAAGCTTGGCTTCATTCAAAGTTCATTTCCTTCTCCCTTACTCAACCACATTCAAGAAAAAACACTGTATCTGCCGTGGTTCCGGGGTTTTTCACTATAATTAATTTTCTATTTATGCACAACACCACTTTTGAGTATGTATACTTCTGAAAACGGGTAATATACGACGTCTACAATAATATACATGATACTTCAATTCGTTTTTATACATTACGAAAAAGCTTTGAGGTATTGACAGAATGTAGAATAAAAGGTACGCATGAATAACAGATAGTAAGGATTAATAGAATATCATAGACAAAAATATTTTTTAATAATTATATATGTGCTAAACAAATGATACATGCAGAGAAGTATGAAAGCAAATGTACCTAAACCAGGGCAGCGGGAGACTTCTATATAAGAATCATATAAGAAAGGGTGAAATAACGATGTAATAGAAAACGATGTAGTATAAGATATAATAAGAATAATTTATTTCAGAAAAAATTATGCAGTTAATGATGAAACAATATCTTGCTATCAGTTGTGAATTCTTAGTGCTTTTTGGATACTTGTCACTACAAATATTTATGGCACTTGAACTCAAAGGCTTTGTAGTGACAAGCGTATCCAAAACGCGCGAAAAATTCTGAGAAGTTAAGAGGGCATCGTGGCTGTTACAATTACTTATGTATCTGGTAAAAAGTGACCAGTAGATTCTAAATATATGTATATATATATATATATATATATATATATATATATATATATATATATATATATATATATATATATATATATATATATATACATTGGTCTTCTTACCTAATTTCCCATTCTAATTCTGATTAATTGTGTTTAACATTTCCAGACCCACACACACACACACACACATATATATATGTATATATATATATATATATATATATATATATATATATATATATATATATATATATATATTTATATAATTGGTCTTCTTACCTAATTTCCCATTCTAATTCTGATTAATTGTGATTAAAATTATCAGATCCACACACACACAGATATATA
>NC_089750.1:56382021-56398361 GCF_040412425.1 Macrobrachium rosenbergii
GGTGGAAAGCAAGGGCGTTACCCACTGGGCCACACAAGTCTAAAAGTTGGAACCTGAGAGCAACTGCACCTAAGGAATTACCTGGGCAAGCTAACTGCTTGCATACCAGCGAGTTTTCCCCAACTTCCCGACTCAGCAATGACCCAATAGACAACATTTCATTCAAATTATCCCTCTGAGTGAATAAGATAGAAATCATCAACACACAATCACGTGTGGAACAGAAATAAATTTCTGACTCACGTCGGGATCGAACCCAGGTCTCAGGTGGAAAGCAAGGGCGTTACCCACTGGGCCACACAAGTCTAAAGAAGTTGGAACCTGAGAGCAACTGCTAAGGAATTACCTGGGCAAGCTAACTGCTTGCATACCAGCGAAGTTTTCCCCAACTTCCCGACTCAGCAATGACCCAATAGACAACATTTCATTCAAATTATCCCCTCTGAGTGAATAAGATAGAAATCATCAACACACAATCACGTGTGGAACAGAAATAAATTTCTGACTCGTCGGGATCGAACCCAGGTCTCTCAGGTGGAAAGCAAGGGCGTTACCCACTGGGCCACACAAGTCTAAAGAAGTTGGAACCTGAGAGCAACTGCACCCAAGGAATTACCTGGGCAAGCTAACTGCTTGCATACCAGCGAGTTTTCCCCAACTTCCCGACTCAGCAATGACCCAATAGACAACATTTCATTCAAATTATCCCTTCTGAGTGAATAAGATAGAAATCATCAACACACAATCACGTGTGGAACAGAAATAAATTTCTGACTCACGTCGGGGATCGAACCCAGGTCTCTCAGGTGGAAAGCAAGGGCGTTACCCACTGGGCCACACAAGTCTAAAGAAGTTGGAACCTGAGAGCAACTGCACCCAGGAATTACCTGGGCAAGCTAACTGCTTGCATACCAGCGAGTTTTCCCCAACTTCCCGACTCAGCAATGACCCAATAGACAACATTTCATTCAAATTATCCCTTCTGAGTGAATAAGATAGAAATCATCAACACACAATCACGTGTGGAACAGAAATAAATTTCTGACTCACGTCGGGATCGAACCCAGGTCTCTCAGGTGGAAAGCAAGGCGTTACCCACTGGGCCACACAAGTCTAAAAGAAGTTGGAACCTGAGAGCAACTGCACCCAAGGAATTACCTGGGCAAGCTAACTGCTTGCATACCAGCGAGTTTTCCCCAACTTCCCGACTCAGCAATGACCCAATGGACAACATTTCATTCAAATTATCCCTTCTGAGTGAATAAGATAGAAATCATCAACACACAATCACGTGTGGAACAGAAATAAATTTCTGACTCACGTCAGGATCGAACCCAGGTCTCAGGTGGAAAGCAAGGCGTTGCCACTGGGCCACACAAGTCTAAAGAAGTTGGAACCTGAGAGCAACTGCACCCAGGAATTACCTGGGCAAGCTAACTGCTTGCATACCAGCGAGTTTTCCCCAACTTCCCGACTCAGCAATGACCCAATAGACAACATTTCATTCAAATTATCCCTTCTGAGTGAATAAGATAGAAATCATCAACACACAATCACGTGTGGAACAGAAATAAATTTCTGACTCACGTCGGGATCGAACCCAGGTCTCTCAGGTGGAAAGCAAGGGCGTTACCCACTGGGCCACACAAGTCTAAAAAAGTTGGAACCTGAGAGCAACTGCACCCAGGAATTACCTGGGCAAGCTAACTGCTTGCATACCAGCGAGTTTTCCCCAACTTCCCGACTCAGCAATGACCCAATAGACAACATTTCATTCAAATTATCCTTCTGAGTGAATAAGATAGAAATCATCAACACACAATCACGTGTGGAACAGAAATAAATTTCTGACTCACGTCGGGGATCGAACCCAGGTCTCTCAGGTGGAAAGCAAGGGCGTTACCCACTGGGCCATACAAGTCTAAAAGAAGTTGGAACCTGAGAGCAACTGCGCAGGAATTACCTGGGCAAGCTAACTGCTTGCATACCAGCGAGTTTTCCCCAACTTCCCGACTCAGCAATGACCCAATAGACAACATTTCATTCGAATTATCCCTTATGAGTGAATAAGATAGAAATCATCAACACACAATCACGTGTGGAACAGAAATAAATTTCTGACTCACGTCGGGATCGAACCCAGGTCTCTCAGGTGGGAAGCAAGGGCGTTACCCACTGGGCCACACAAGTCTAAAAGAAGTTGGAACCTGAGAGCAACTGCACCCAAGGAATTACCTGGGCAAGCTAACTGCTTGCATACCAGCGAGTTTTCCCCAACTTCCCGACTCAGCAATGACCCAATAGACAACATTTCATTCAAATTATCCCTTCTGAGTGAATAAGATAGAAATCATCAACACACAATCACGTGTGGAACAGAAATAAATTTCTGACTCACGTCGGGATCGAACCCAGGTCTCTCAGGTGGAAAGCAAGGGCGTTACCCACTGGGCCACACAAGTCTAAAGAAGTTGGAACCTGAGCAACTGCACAGGAATTACCTGGGCAAGCTAACTGCTTGCATACCAGCAGTTTTCCCCAACTTCCCGACTCAGCAATGACCCAATGGACAACATTTCATTCGAATTATCCCTTCTGAGTGAATAAGATAGAAATCATCAACACACAATCACGTGTGGAACAGAAATAAATTTCTGACTCGCGTCGGGATCGAACCAGGTCTCTCAGGTGGAAAGCAAGGGCGTTACCCACTGGGCCCACAAGTCTAAAAGAAGTTGGAACCTGAGAGCAACTGCCCAAGGAATTACCTGGGCAAGCTAACTGCTTGCATACCAGCGAGTTTTCCCCAACTTCCCGACTCAGCAATGACCCAATAGACAACATTTCATTCAAATTATCCCTTCTGAGTGAATAAGATAGAAATCATCAACACACAATCACGTGTGGAACAGAAATAAATTTCTGACTCACGTCGGGATCAACCCAGGTCTCTCAGGTGGAAAGCAAGGGCGTTACCCACTGGGCCATACAAGTCTAAAAAAGTTGGAACCTGAGAGCAACTGCACCCAAGGAATTACCTGGGCAAGCTAACTGCTTGCATACCAGCAGTTTTCCCCAACTTCCCGACTCAGCAATGACCCAATAGACAACATTTCATTCAAATTATCCCTTCTGAGTGAATAAGATAGAAATCATCAACACACAATCACGTGTGGAACAGAAATAAATTTCTGACTCACGTCGGGATCGAACCCAGGTCTCTCAGGTGGAAAGCAAGGCGTTACCCACTGGGCCATACAAGTCTAAAGTTGGAACCTGAGCAGCAACTGCCCAGGAATTACCTGGGCAAGCTAACTGCTTGCATACCAGCGAAGTTTTCCCCAACTTCCCGACTCAGCAATGACCCAATAGACAACATTTCATTGAATTATCCTTCTGAGTGAATAAGATAGAAATCATCAACACACAATCACGTGTGGAACAGAAATAAATTTCTGACTCACGTCGGGATCGAACCCAGGTCTCTCAGGTGGAAAGCAAGGGCGTTACCCACTGGGCCATACAAGTCTAAAGAAGTTGGAACCTGAGAGCAACTGCCAAAGGAATTACCTGGGCAAGCTAACTGCTTGCATACCATGAAGTTTTCCCCAACTTCCCGACTCAGCAATGACCCAATAGACAACATTTCATTCGAATTATCCCTTCTGAGTGAATAAGATAGAAATCATCAACACACAATCGTGTGGAACAGAAATAAATTTCTGACTCACGTCGGGATCGAACCCAGGTCTCTCAGGTGGAAAGCAAGGGCGTTATCCACTGGGCCATACAAGTCTAAAAGAAGTTGGAACCTGAGAGCAACTGCACCCAAAAAGGAATTACCTGGGCAAGCTAACTGCTTGCATACCAGCGAGTTTTCCCCAACTTCCCGACTCAGCAATGACCCAATAGACAACATTTCATTCGAATTATCCCTTCTGAGTGAATAAGATAGAAATCATCAACACACAATCACGTGTGGAACAGAAATAAATTTCTGACTCACGTCGGGATCGAACCCAGGTCTCTCAGGTGGAAAGCAAGGGCGTTACCCACTGGGCCATACAAGTCTAAAAGAAGTTGGAACCTGAGAGCAACTGCCCAGGAATTACCTGGGCAAGCTAACTGCTTGCATACCAAGTTTTCCCCAACTTCCCGACTCAGCAATGACCCAATAGACAACATTTCATTCGAATTATCCCTTCTGAGTGAATAAGATAGAAATCATCAACACACAATCACGTGTGGAACAGAAATAAATTTCTGACTCACGTCGGGATCGAACCCAGGTCTCTCAGGTGGAAAGCAAGGCGTTATCCACTGGGCCATACAAGTCTAAAAGAAGTTGGAACCTGAGAGCAACTGCACCAAGGAATTACCTGGGCAAGCTAACTGCTTGCATACCAGCGAGTTTTCCCCAACTTCCCGACTCAGCAATGACCCAATAGACAACATTTCATTCGAATTATCCCTTCTGAGTGAATAAGATAGAAATCATCAACACACAATCACGTGTGGAACAGAAATAAATTTCTGACTCACGTCAGGATCGAACCCAGGTCTCTCAGGTGGAAAGCAAGGGCGTTACCCACTGGGCCATACAAGTCTAAAGAAGTTGGAACCTGAGCAACTGCACCCAAGGAATTACCTGGGCAAGCTAACTGCTTGCATACCAGCCAGTTTTCCCCAACTTCCCGACTCAGCAATGACCCAATAGACAACATTTCATTCGAATTATCCCTTCTGAGTGAATAAGATAGAAATCATCAACACACAATCACGTGTGGAACAGAAATAAATTTCTGACTCACGTCGGGATCGAACCCAGGTCTCTCAGGTGGAAAGCAAGGGCGTTACCCACTGGGCCATACAAGTCTAAAAAAGTTGGAACCTGAGAGCAACTGCACCCAAAGGAATTACCTGGGCAAGCTAACTGCTTGCATACCAGCAAGTTTTCCCCAACTTCCCGACTCAGCAATGACCCAATAGACAACATTTCATTCGAATTATCCCTTCTGAGTGAATAAGATAGAAATCATCAACACACAATCACGTGTGGAACAGAAATAAATTTCTGACTCGTCGGGGATCGAACCCAGGTCTCTCAGGTGGAAAGCAAGGGCGTTACCCACTGGGCCATACAAGTCTAAAAGAAGTTGGAACCTGAGAGCAACTGCACCCAAGGAATTACCTGGGCAAGCTAACTGCTTGCATACCAGCGAGTTTTCCCCAACTTCCCGACTCAGCAATGACCCAATAGACAACATTTCATTCGAATTATCCCTTCTGAGTGAATAAGATAGAAATCATCAACACACAATCACGTGTGGAACAGAAATAAATTTCTGACTCACGTCGGGATCGAACCCAGGTCTCTCAGGTGGAAAGCAAGGGCGTTACCCACTGGGCCATACAAGTCTAAAAGAAGTTGGAACCTGAGAGCAACTGCACAAAGGAATTACCTGGGCAAGCTAACTGCTTGCATACCAGTGGATTTTCCCCAACTTCCCGACTCAGCAATGACCCAATAGACAACATTTCATTCGAATTATCCCTTCTGAGTGAATAAGATAGAAATCATCAACACACAATCACGTGTGGAACAGAAATAAATTTCTGACTCACGTCGGGATCGAACCCAGGTCTCTCAGGTGGAAAGCAAGGGCGTTACCCACTGGGCCATACAAGTCTAAAGAAGTTGGAACCTGAGCAACTGCACCAAGGAATTACCTGGGCAAGCTAACTGCTTGCATACCAGCGAGTTTTCCCCAACTTCCCGACTCAGCAATGACCCAATAGACAACATTTCATTCAATTATCCCTTCTGAGTGAATAAGATAGAAATCATCAACACACAATCACGTGTGGAACAGAAATAAATTTCTGACTCACGTCGGGATCGAACCCAGGTCTCTCAGGTGGAAAGCAAGGGCGTTACCCACTGGGCCATACAAGTCTAAAAAAGTTGGAACCTGAGCAACTGCACCCAAAAGGAATTACCTGGGCAAGCTAACTGCTTGCATACCAGCAGTTTTCCCCAACTTCCCGACTCAGCAATGACCCAATAGACAACATTTCATTCGAATTATCCCTTCTGAGTGAATAAGATAGAAATCATCAACACACAATCACGTGTGGAACAGAAATAAATTTCTGACTCACGTCGGGATCGAACCCAGGTCTCTCAGGTGGAAAGCAAGGGCGTTACCCACTGGGCCATACAAGTCTAAAAAAGTTGGAACCTGAGAGCAACTGCACCCAAGGAATTACCTGGGCAAGCTAACTGCTTGCATACCAGCGAAGTTTTCCCCAACTTCCCGACTCAGCAATGACCCAATAGACAACATTTCATTCGAATTATCCCTTCTGAGTGAATAAGATGAAATCATCAACACACAATCACGTGTGGAACAGAAATAAATTTCTGACTCACGTCGAGGATCGAACCCAGGTCTCTCAGGTGGAAAGCAAGGGCGTTACCCACTGGGCCATACAAGTCTAAAAAAGTTGGAACCTGAGCGAGCAACTGCACCCAAGGAATTACCTGGGCAAGCTAACTGCTTGCATACCAGCGGTTTTCCCCAACTTCCCGACTCAGCAATGACCCAATAGACAACATTTCATTCAATTATCCCTTCTGAGTGAATAAGATAGAAATCATCAACACACAATCACGTGTGGAACAGAAATAAATTTCTGACTCACGTCGGGATCGAACCCAGGTCTCTCAGGTGGAAAGCAAGGGCGTTACCCACTGGGCCATACAAGTCTAAAAAAGTTGGAACCTGAGAGCAACTGCACCCAAGGAATTACCTGGGCAAGCTAACTGCTTGCATACCAGCAGTTTTCCCCAACTTCCCGACTCAGCAATGACCCAATAGACAACATTTCATTCGAATTATCCCTTCTGAGTGAATAAGATAGAAATCATCAACACACAATCACGTGTGGAACAGAAATAAATTTCTGACTCACGTCGGGATCGAACCCAGGTCTCTCAGGTGGAAAGCAAGGGCGTTACCCACTGGGCCATACAAGTCTAAAAGAAGTTGGAACCTGAGAGCAACTGCACCCAGGAATTACCTGGGCAAGCTAACTGCTTGCATACCAGCAGTTTTCCCCAACTTCCCGACTCAGCAATGACCCAATAGACAACATTTCATTCGAATTATCCCTTCTGAGTGAATAAGATAGAAATCATCAACACACAATCACGTGTGGAACAGAAATAAATTTCTGACTCACGTCGGGATCGAACCCAGGTCTCTCAGGTGGAAAGCAAGGGCGTTACCCACTGGGCCATACAAGTCTAAAAAAGTTGGAACCTGAGCAACTGCACCCAAGGAATTACCTGGGCAAGCTAACTGCTTGCATACCAGCGAGTTTTCCCCAACTTCCCGACTCAGCAATGACCCAATAGACAACATTTCATTCGAATTATCCCTTCTGAGTGAATAAGATAGAAATCATCAACACACAATCACGTGTGGAACAGAAATAAATTTCTGACTCACGTCGGGATCGAACCCAGGTCTCTCAGGTGGAAAGCAAGGGCGTTACCCACTGGGCCATACAAGTCTAAAAAGTTGGAACCTGAGAGCAACTGCACCAAGGAATTACCTGGGCAAGCTAACTGCTTGCATACCAGCGAGTTTTCCCCAACTTCCCGACTCAGCAATGACCCAATAGACAACATTTCATTCGAATTATCCCTTCTGAGTGAATAAGATGAAATCATCAACACACAATCACGTGTGGAACAGAAATAAATTTCTGACTCACGTCGGGATCGAACCCAGGTCTCTCAGGTGGAAAGCAAGGGCGTTACCCACTGGGCCATACAAGTCTAAAAAGTTGGAACCTGAGAGCAACTGCACCCAGGAATTACCTGGGCAAGCTAACTGCTTGCATACCAGCGAGTTTTCCCCAACTTCCCGACTCAGCAATGACCCAATAGACAACATTTCATTCGAATTATCCCTTCTGAGTGAATAAGATAGAAATCATCAACACACAATCACGTGTGGAACAGAAATAAATTTCTGACTCACGTCGGGATCGAACCCAGGTCTCTCAGGTGGAAAGCAAGGGCGTTACCCACTGGGCCATACAAGTCTAAAAAAGTTGGAACCTGAGAGCAACTGCACCCAAGGAATTACCTGGGCAAGCTAACTGCTTGCATACCAGCAGTTTTCCCCAACTTCCCGACTCAGCAATGACCCAATAGACAACATTTCATTCGAATTATCCCTTCTGAGTGAATAAGATAGAAATCATCAACACACAATCACGTGTGGAACAGAAATAAATTTCTGACTCACGTCAGGATCAACCCAGGTCTCTCAGGTGGAAAGCAAGGGCGTTACCCACTGGGCCATACAAGTCTAAAAAAGTTGGAACCTGAGCAACTGCACCCAGGAATTACCTGGGCAAGCTAACTGCTTGCATACCAGTGAGTTTTCCCCAACTTCCCGACTCAGCAATGACCCAATAGACAACATTTCATTCGAATTATCCCTTCTGAGTGAATAAGATAGAAATCATCAACACACAATCACGTGTGGAACAGAAATAAATTTCTGACTCACGTCGGGATCGAACCCAGGTCTCTCAGGTGGAAAGCAAGGGCGTTACCCACTGGGCCATACAAGTCTAAAAAAGTTGGAACCTGAGAGCAACTGCACCCAAAGGAATTACCTGGGCAAGCTAACTGCTTGCATACCAGCGAGTTTTCCCCAACTTCCCGACTCAGCAATGACCCAATAGACAACATTTCATTCGAATTATCCCTTCTGAGTGAATAAGATAGAAATCATCAACACACAATCACGTGTGGAACGAAATAAATTTCTGACTCACGTCGGGATCGAACCCAGGTCTCTCAGGTGGAAAGCAAGGGCGTTACCCACTGGGCCATACAAGTCTAAAAAGTTGGAACCTGAGCAACTGCACCCAAAGGAATTACCTGGGCAAGCTAACTGCTTGCATACCAGCAGTTTTCCCCAACTTCCCGACTCAGCAATGACCCAATAGACAACATTTCATTCGAATTATCCCTTCTGAGTGAATAAGATAGAAATCATCAACACACAATCACGTGTGGAACAGAAATAAATTTCTGACTCACGTCGGGATCGAACCCAGGTCTCTCAGGTGGAAAGCAGGGCGTTACCCACTGGGCCATACAAGTCTAAAAAAGTTGGAACCTGAGAGCAACTGCACCCAGGAATTACCTGGGCAAGCTAACTGCTTGCATACCAGCGGAGTTTTCCCCAACTTCCCGACTCAGCAATGACCCAATAGACAACATTTCATTCGAATTATCCCTTCTGAGTGAATAAGATAGAAATCATCAACACACAATCACGTGTGGAACAGAAATAAATTTCTGACTCACGTCGGGATCGAACCCAGGTCTCTCAGGTGGAAAGCAAGGGCGTTACCCACTGGGCCATACAAGTCTAAAAGAAGTTGGAACCTGAGAGCAACTGCACCAAGGAATTACCTGGGCAAGCTAACTGCTTGCATACCAGCAGTTTTCCCCAACTTCCCGACTCAGCAATGACCCAATAGACAACATTTCATTGAATTATCCCTTCTGAGTGAATAAGATAGAAATCATCAACACACAATCACGTGTGGAACAGAAATAAATTTCTGACTCACGTCGGGATCAACCCAGGTCTCTCAGGTGGAAAGCAAGGGCGTTACCCACTGGGCCATACAAGTCTAAAAAGTTGGAACCTGAGAGCAACTGCACCCAAGGAATTACCTGGGCAAGCTAACTGCTTGCATACCAGCAGTTTTCCCCAACTTCCCGACTCAGCAATGACCCAATAGACAACATTTCATTCGAATTATCCCTTCTGGTGAATAAGATAGAAATCATCAACACACAATCACGTGTGGAACAGAAATAAATTTCTGACTCACGTCGGGATCGAACCCAGGTCTCTCAGGTGGAAAGCAAGGCGTTACCCACTGGGCCATACAAGTCTAAAGAAGTTGGAACCTGAGCAACTGCACCCAGGAATTACCTGGGCAAGCTAACTGCTTGCATACCAGCTGGAGTTTTCCCCAACTTCCCGACTCAGACTTAATGACCCAATAGACAACATTTCATTCGAATTATCCCTTCTGAGTGAATAAGATAGAAATCATCAACACACAATCACGTGTGGAACAGAAATAAATTTCTGACTCACGTCGGGATCGAACCCAGGTCTCTCAGGTGGAAAGCAAGGGCGTTACCCACTGGGCCATACAAGTCTAAAGAAGTTGGAACCTGAGATGTTGCAACTGCAAAAGGAATTACCTGGGCAAGCTAACTGCTTGCATACCAGCAGTTTTTCCCCAACTTCCCGACTCAGCAATGACCCAATAGACAACATTTCATTCGAATTATCCCTTCTGAGTGAATAAGATAGAAATCATCAACACACAATCACGTGTGGAACAGAAATAAATTTCTGACTCACGTCGGGATCGAACCCAGGTCTCTCAGGTGGAAAGCAAGGGCGTTACCCACTGGGCCATACAAGTCTAAAAAGTTGGAACCTGAGCAACTGCACCCAAGGAATTACCTGGGCAAGCTAACTGCTTGCATACCATGAAGTTTTCCCCAACTTCCCGACTCAGCAATGACCCAATAGACAACATTTCATTCGAATTATCCCTTCTGAGTGAATAAGATAGAAATCATCAACACACAATCACGTGTGGAACAGAAATAAATTTCTGACTCACGTCGGGATCGAACCCAGGTCTCTCAGGTGGAAAGCAAGGGCGTTACCCACTGGGCCATACAAGTCTAAAGAAGTTGGAACCTGAGAGCAACTATGCAAGGAATTACCTGGGCAAGCTAACTGCTTGCATACCAGCAGTTTTCCCCAACTTCCCGACTCAGCAATGACCCAATAGACAACATTTCATTCGAATTATCCTTCTGAGTGAATAAGATAGAAATCATCAACACACAATCACGTGTGGAACAGAAATAAATTTCTGACTCACGTCGGGATCGAACCCAGGTCTCTCAGGTGGAAAGCAAGGGCGTTACCCACTGGGCCATACAAGTCTAAAAGAAGTTTGGAACCTGGAGCAACTGCATGCAAGGAATTACCTGGGCAAGCTAACTGCTTGCATACCTCTCAGTTTTCCCCAACTTCCCGACTCAGCAATGATGGCCCAATGGACAACATTTCATTGAATTATCCCTTCTGAGTGAATAAGTTAGAAATCATCAACACACAATCACGTGTGGAACAGAAATAAATTTCTGACTCACGTGATTGTGTGGATGATTTCTATCTTATTCTCTCAGGTGGAAATTCGAATGGGCGTTGTCCATTGGGTCATTGCTACAAGTCTAAAAGTTGGAACCTGCTGGTACTGCAAGCAGTTACCTGGGCAAGGTAATTGCTTGCATACCAGTTTTCCAGGTTCCAACTTCTTTTAGACTTGCAATGGCCCAATGGGACAACATTTCATTCCACCGAACCTGGGTTCCTTCTGACGTGAATAAGATAGAAATCATTTCTGTTCCACAATGATTGTGTGGTTGATGAAATAAATTTCTGACTCACGTCGGGATCGACCCAGGTCTCTCAGGTGGAAATGAAATGTTGTCCACTGGGTCATTGCAAGTCGGGAAGTTGGAACCTGTATGCAAGCAACTGCTTGCCCAGGTAATTACCTGGGCAAGTTGCTCTCAGGTTCCAACTTCTTTTTAGACTTTTGGCCCAAGTGGGTAACGACTCAGCAATTCCACAATGAGACAACATTTCATGGGTTTATCCCTTCGACGTGAATAAGAAAATCATCTGTTCAATCACGTGATGGTGTGAAATAAATTTCTGACTCTTATTCGAGGATCAGAAGGGATAAGGTGGAATGCAAATGTTGTCCACTGGGTCATTGCTGAGTCGGAAGTTGGGGAAAACCGCTGGTATGCAAGCAGTTACCTGGGCAAGGTAATTCCTTGGGTGCAGTTGCTCTCAGGTTCCACTTCTTTGAGACAATGGACAACATTTCATTGAATTATCCCCTGAGCTTTCCACCTGAGAGACCTGGGTTCGATCGACGTGAGTCAGAAATTTATTTCTGTTCCACACGTGATTGTGTGTTGATGATTTCTATCTTATTCACTCAGAAGGGAAAGCAATTCGAATGAAATGTTGTCTATTGGGTCATTGCTGAGTCGGGAAGTTGGGGAAAACTCGCTGGTATGCAAGCAACTGCTTGCCCAGGTAATTCCTTGGGTGCAGTTGCTCTCAGGTTCCAACTTCTTGACCCAGACTTGACATGGCCCAGTGGGTAACGCCCTTGCTTTCCACCACCTGAGACCTGGGTTCGATCGACGTGAGTCAGAAATTTATTTCTGTTCCACACGTGATTGTGTGTTGATGATTTCTATCTTATTCACTCAGAAGGATAATTCGAATGAAATGTTGTCTATTGGGTCATTGCTGAGTCGGGAAGTTGGGGAAAACTCGCTGGTATGCAAGCAGTTAGCTTGCCCAGGTAATTCCTTGGGTGCAGTTGCTCTCAGGTTCCAACTTCTTTTAGACTTGTATGGCCCAGTGGGTAACGCCCTTGCTTTCCACCTGAGAGACCTGGGTTCGATCCCGACGTGAGTCAGAAATTTATTTCTGTTCCACACGTGATTGTGTGTTGATGATTTCTATCTTATTCACTCAGAAGGGATAATTCGAATGAAATGTTGTCTATTGGGTCATTGCTGAGTCGGGAAGTTGGGAAAACTCGCTGGTATGCAAGCAGTTAGCTTGCCCAGGTAATTCCTTGGGTGCAGTTGCTCTCAGGTTCCAACTTCTTTTAGACTTGTATGGCCCAGTGGGTAACGCCCTTGCTTTCCACCTGAGAGACCTGGGTTCGATCCCGACGTGAGTCAGAAATTTATTTCTGTTCCACACGTGATTGTGTGTTGATGATTTCTATCTTATTCACTCAGAAGGGATAATTCGAATGAAATGTTGTCTATTGGGTCATTGCTGAGTCAGGAAGTTGGGGAAAACTCGCTGGTATGCAAGCAGTTAGCTTGCCCAGGTAATTCCTTGGGTGCAGTTGCTCTCAGGTTCCAACTTCTTTTAGACTTGTATGGCCCAGTGGGTAACGCCCTTGCTTTCCACCTGAGAGACCTGGGTTCGATCCCGACGTGAGTCAGAAATTTATTTCTGTTCCACGTGATTGTGTGTTGATGATTTCTATCTTATTCACTCAGAAGGGATAATTCGAATGAAATGTTGTCTATTGGGTCATTGCTGAGTCGGGAAGTTGGGAAAACTCGCTGGTATGCAAGCAGTTAGCTTGCCCAGGTAATTCCTTGGGTGCAGTTGCTCTCAGGTTCCAACTTCTTTTAGACTTGTATGGCCCAGTGGGTAACGCCCTTGCTTTCCACCTGAGAGACCTGGGTTCGATCCGACGTGAGTCAGAAATTTATTTCTGTTCCACACGTGATTGTGTGTTGATGATTTCTATCTTATTCACTCAGAGGATAATTCGAATGAAATGTTGTCTATTGGGTCATTGCTGAGTCAGGAAGTTGGGAAAACTCGCTGGTATGCAAGCAGTTAGCTTGCCCAGGTAATTCCTTGGGTGCAGTTGCTCTCAGGTTCCAACTTCTTTTAGACTTGTATGGCCCAGTGGGTAACGCCCTTGCTTTCCACCTGAGAGACCTGGGTTCGATCCCGACGTGAGTCAGAAATTTATTTCTGTTCCACACGTGATTGTGTGTTGATGATTTCTATCTTATTCACTCAGAAGGGATAATTCGAATGAAATGTTGTCTATTGGGTCATTGCTGAGTCGGGAAGTTGGGGAAAACTCGCTGGTATGCAAGCAGTTAGCTTGCCCAGGTAATTCCTTGGGTGCAGTTGCTCTCAGGTTCCAACTTCTTTTAGACTTGTATGGCCCAGTGGGTAACGCCCTTGCTTTCCACCTGAGAGACCTGGGTTCGATCCCGACGTGAGTCAGAAATTTATTTCTGTTCACACGTGATTGTGTGTTGATGATTTCTATCTTATTCACTCAGAAGGGATAATTCGAATGAAATGTTGTCTATTGGGTCATTGCTGAGTCGGGAAGTTTGGGAAAACTCGCTGGTATGCAAGCAGTTAGCTTGCCCAGGTAATTCCTTGGGTGCAGTTGCTCTCAGGTTCCAACTTCTTTTAGACTTGTATGGCCCAGTGGGTAACGCCCTTGCTTTCCACCTGAGAGACCTGGGTTCGATCCCGACGTGAGTCAGAAATTTATTTCTGTTCCACACGTGATTGTGTGTTGATGATTTCTATCTTATTCACTCAGAAGGGATAATTCGAATGAAATGTTGTCTATTGGGTCATTGCTGAGTCGGGAAGTTGGGAAAACTCGCTGGTATGCAAGCAGTTAGCTTGCCCAGGTAATTCCTTGGGTGCAGTTGCTCTCAGGTTCCAACTTCTTTTAGACTATGGCCCAGTGGGTAACGCCCTTGCTTTCCACCTGAGAGACCTGGGTTCGATCCCGACGTGAGTCAGAAATTTATTTCTGTTCCACACGTGATTGTGTGTTGATGATTTCTATCTTATTCACTCAGAAGGGATAATTCGAATGAAATGTTGTCTATTGGGTCATTGCTGAGTCGGGAAGTTGGGAAAACTCGCTGGTATGCAAGCAGTTAGCTTGCCCAGGTAATTCCTTGGGTGCAGTTGCTCTCAGGTTCCAACTTCTTTTAGACTTGTATGGCCCAGTGGGTAACGCCCTTGCTTTCCACCTGAGAGACCTGGGTTCGATCCCGTGAGTCAGAAATTTATTTCTGTTCCCACGTGATTGTGTGTTGATGATTTCTATCTTATTCACTCAGAAGGGATAATTCGAATGAAATGTTGTCTATTGGGTCATTGCTGAGTCGGGAAGTTGGGAAAACTCGCTGGTATGCAAGCAGTTAGCTTGCCCAGGTAATTCCTTGGGTGCAGTTGCTCTCAGGTTCCAACTTCTTTTAGACTTGTATGGCCCAGTGGGTAACGCCCTTGCTTTCCACCTGAGAGACCTGGGTTCGATCCCGACGTGAGTCAGAAATTTATTTCTGTTCCCACGTGATTGTGTGTTGATGATTTCTATCTTATTCACTCAGAAGGGATAATTCGAATGAAATGTTGTCTATTGGGTCATTGCTGAGTCGGAAGTTGGGAAAACTCGCTGGTATGCAAGCAGTTAGCTTGCCCAGGTAATTCCTTGGGTGCAGTTGCTCTCAGGTTCCAACTTCTTTTAGACTTGTATGGCCCAGTGGGTAACGCCCTTGCTTTCCACCTGAGAGACCTGGGTTCGATCCCGACGTGAGTCAGAAATTTATTTCTGTTCCACGTGATTGTGTGTTGATGATTTCTATCTTATTCACTCCAGAAGGGATAATTCGAATGAAATGTTGTCTATTGGGTCATTGCTGAGTCGGGAAGTTGGGAAAACTCGCTGGTATGCAAGCAGTTAGCTTGCCCAGGTAATTCCTTGGGTGCAGTTGCTCTCAGGTTCCAACTTCTTTTAGACTTGTATGGCCCAGTGGGTAACGCCCTTGCTTTCCACCTGAGAGACCTGGGTTCGATCGACGTGAGTCAGAAATTTATTTCTGTTCCACACGTGATTGTGTGTTGATGATTTCTATCTTATTCACTCCAGAAGGGATAATTCGAATGAAATGTTGTCTATTGGGTCATTGCTGAGTCAGGAAGTTGGGAAAACTCGCTGGTATGCAAGCAGTTAGCTTGCCCAGGTAATTCCTTAGGTGCAGTTGCTCTCAGGTTCCAACTTCTTTTAGACTTGTATGGCCCAGTGGGTAACGCCCTTGCTTTCCACCTGAGAGACCTGGGTTCGATCGACGTGAGTCAGAAATTTATTTCTGTTCCCACGTGATTGTGTGTTGATGATTTCTATCTTATTCACTCAGAAGGGATAATTCGAATGAAATGTTGTCTATTGGGTCATTGCTGAGTCGGGAAGTTGGGGAAAACTCGCTGGTATGCAAGCAGTTAGCTTGCCCAGGTAATTCCTTGGGTGCAGTTGCTCTCTCAGGTTCCAACTTCTTTTTGACTTGTATGGCCCAGTGGGTAACGCCCTTGCTTTCCACCTGAGAGACCTGGGTTCGATCGACGTGAGTCAGAAATTTATTTCTGTTCCACGTGATTGTGTGTTGATGATTTCTATCTTATTCACTCAGAGGGATAATTCGAATGAAATGTTGTCTATTGGGTCATTGCTGAGTCGGGAAGTTGGGAAAACTCGCTGGTATGCAAGCAGTTAGCTTGCCCAGGTAATTCCTTGGGTGCAGTTGCTCTCAGGTTCCGACTTCTTTT
>NC_089750.1:56398861-56408861 GCF_040412425.1 Macrobrachium rosenbergii
TCCCAAATCAAAGGGGGCGAAGAGGAGAAGGACATTCATGTTGATATCATGACTATTAAAGTTGCCGACGTTCCTGGACCACAAGTCCCATTTTCAAGGTTAAAAAGACAAACAAATTTA
Organism: Macrobrachium rosenbergii; assembly: GCF_040412425.1. Classification (NCBI taxonomy): domain Eukaryota; kingdom Metazoa; phylum Arthropoda; class Malacostraca; order Decapoda; family Palaemonidae; genus Macrobrachium; species Macrobrachium rosenbergii. The sequence goes on from NC_089750.1 coordinate 56,398,982, forward strand.
CAATCATTAAAATGACTCTGGCAAGAACGAAAATAAAAAATTACACTTGTTATAAAATGATTAAAAACAAGCATTGAAATACAGAACAGAAGACACACCTATATTTCAAGAAGAAAGACAGTCGACTGACAACGAAGGGCAAGTTGGCAACTTGGGGTTCCAGGAACACTCACGATTGGTCTAGAGGCGTGGCGGAGAACTGGGAATTTAACTGCGGAACAATCTGCTTAATAAATAATGATTCCAGAACCGTCAGAAGTTGGTCATTCGAGGCTCTACCCAATGTTTCAAAATCATCATAATTTATTTTATGTTTACATTTAAGAATATGGTCTCGTATGCTAAAGAATTCAGGGTTCAATAGTTTAACCCCTGTTCTTTAGCTAACACCACGATGAGAATCTATTCTCACCTTCAGCAACCTCCGTGCGCAACAGTTATATGTCCCCATGTCACATCTAGGGCAAGTGAATTTCTATATTACGCCAGAGGTCATTAGTGGGTTTAGCTTTTCCTTGTATTTTAAACAGAGAGCCAATCGTTAAAGGGTTTCTTGGTATTAACTTTCAATTAATAGCTGGAACATGGCGATTGATGATTTTGTATCATTCTTCATAAAGAGACTTTTTATGTATTAGTGGAAGGCTGGCAAAAAGTGGTGGTTTTGGAACAATAGGTTGTCACTCAACTGTCTTTCTTCTTGAAATATAGGTGTGCCTCCTATTCTGAATTTCAATGCTTGTATTTAATAATTTTATAACAATTGTAATTTTTAACTTTCGTTCTTGTCTGAGTCATTTTAATGACTGTAATTTGTTTGTCTTTTTAGCCTTGAAAATGGGACTTGTGGTCCAGGAACGTCGGCAATTTTAATAAAGTCATGATGTCAACATGCCTGTCCCTCTCCCTCTAAGGATATATATATGTTATATATAAATCCATATTTATATATATAAATATATATATATATATACACATATATATATATATATAACATACATATATATATATATATATATATATATATATATATATATATATATATATATATATATATATATATATATATATATATATATATATATATATATATATATATATATATATATATGTGTGTGTATGTATAATATACATACATACATATATGTGTGTGTGTTTGTGTTGTATTAATAAACATCAACATTAAACTTTGTCATCCACTAACAAAAATGATTGTGAAAAATAAATAATAAGCATTTAAATGAAATAGGTAACATATCAAGTGACTAATTTCACATTAATAGACTTGTTGTTGACGTAAAGCTCTATGTAACAAATGGATTTAACACAAGGGTAGTTTGCCATCTAGGGGATACATATAATCCTTCATGATACTTTTACAGCTTGTCTCATATTCCATGATCCCTGTTAGAGATTTTTATGTTCTAGTTCAGCTTCATGAAGGATTCCAATTCGAACCGAGGAAGGTGACGCTCTGAATATTATTAATGATGCTTTTGGTGAGTAGATAAATAATTCCAACAAGATTAATTCTCTGTCGTGCTTTTTGTTTTTGTTTTAGTTTCTCAGCAGGGGGCAATGAAACATTAAAATAGTTTAGCCTTTTACTTTGCTCTTCTTTCGTTCTCATTAATAAAATATAAATATGAGCACCCAAAAGAAATTGTGTAAAATTGTTAAATTTTATTGTTTATTCTTTTTAGAGAACGTACAGTCTATCAATATCATATTTATTGACTGCCTAGCTTTTTCTAAAGATCGTCTTTACGTTAGCGAACATGAACATTTATTAACGTCAAATTCGCCGGCTATGAAGATTATCAGATTATCAGTTTTCTTTCTGCTTTGACGGTAATGAGCTTCTACCTTCCTTGCTGGAGGAGGAGACTGATCTCTCTTGTGTATCTAATTAGCGTACCTTTTTGCAAGTTTAACATATCCTTACAATTTCAAATTATATCACTGTTCATATTATATATATATATATATATATATATATATATATATATATATATATATATATATATATATATATATATATATATATATATATATATATATATATATATATATTATTATTCAGTTAATAGTTCCACCTTGGAAAATGAAAGTGTTTTTGTGAGAACAAACCGAACAGTTTCTTCCTCCAATGAACCTCTTCTTGGAGCGTTTATTAAGGAAAGAAAAAAAGTTTACAATGAATGTAGCCAAGAAAGGCCTAAAGTCTTAAACATATGAAATACCGTTACCAGACTCTAGCAGTTTGGACTAAAAACATTCAAAAGCAAAATAATACAATGAAGCAGGAATAGTAGTTGAACAAATGAAAAATACCAAAATATCAAATGATGTAATATGTCCATTTGAAACCGCATAATACTAAGTACATATTAACAAACGTATATTATATGATAGTTAATGACAACATTATCCAATTTGTACTGACGTCTCATGACATGTAAAATAAAAGGAACTAACTTATATAAACCAGATGAGAAATTAAATTTTTTCCTTTGCTGTGAGCAATAAAACTTGTGCTGTTAAATGAAATCTTTGACCCGAGCCAGTCAGTTGGTAAAGTACACATACTACTGTGAACACATAAAGCATTACTTGTATTATTTGTTCTTATATTATATTTATGATTTAAAATGCGTTTTTCGAGTGCCTTCCCAGATTGTCCTATATAAAAACTACTACAAGGAGTTCCTTCGGATGCGTGTTGAAAACTAAAGTTTTTGTGCTATTCACCCAAGTATTCCACGAGTAATGGCTTCCTGAATATGGTCCCCCTCTTTCTGATGTTACCATCGCTCTTTGTATCCAGCACTACCTATATTTTCCTATCATTCTGCCTCCCTTTCTGAACGTCAACCGTAGCTTATTAGTTCTCTTATCTAGCCTTCCCTTCATTTACAGCATTTACTCTCTTTACCTAAATGAATCAACTACATCATTTCTCTCTTCCAGTAACATCTTACAGCTTCGTCAGCGACTGCCCCATGTTTGTGACTGTATTACAGTACCTCAGTTGTTACCTTATCAGCAGCATCGTTACCCTTCTTATGTCCTTAATATTCACGCATGCATATTTCATCTTGGAGATTCTTTTCTCTTCAATTTCAACTACAGGTCAAACTATGAATTCCATCGACACAGGACGGCAATAGCTTGTAACATCATACATTACCTCCCAGAAATTGTTCATTCTGGAAAAAAAAAAAACAATAATATACCTGCTATCAAGTATTTGCCCTGCTTATACCTTAAAATTTTATCATACCTCTCTTTCTCTTCATTCTTTGTCGGAAACTAACCTATTCATCATGCAGTGCACTACAACACACACACAAACACACACATCAACAATCCTCTCTGCCTCATTCTTTTATATATATATATATATATATATATATATATATATATATATATATATATATATATATATATATATATATATATATATACATACATACATACATACATACATACATACATACATACATACATACATACATACATATATATGTATGTATAATGTATATATATATATATATATATATATATATATATATACAGTATGTATGTATATATATATATATATATATATATATATATATATATATATATATATATATATATATATATATATATATATATACATATACTGTATATTATATTTTACTGTATATATGACATTAGAAAATATGTTTAATTAAAAGAATTATTCATAAAATGTGTGTAACAAAACTCAACAACTGCATATTAAAACTGCAACGAAATGAGCTCCATTCCTCTTCCCCTTACCCTCTCTCGGCTTATAAATAGATCTGCATTACTGTACAAGTTGCACACATTACAAAGATGTTTAGAACTTACGGAATTCGGGATTTCAGGAAGATGAGGATATGAAATATTTTTACATAAAATGACTATATTTCAGAGAGAGACAGTTAAGGATTTTGCTGTTACTGGCCATAAACATAGCTGATTAACCAGAATCCCCGAAAACACCCGGCAAAAGAGGCGAAATATTGTAAATTTTTCTGAGCATTTGGAAATCCATGTATGGATAACAATGAATTACGTAACTTTACATGTAAATAAGGGAAAACCAAAACAGTTGGTGAAAGAAATAGGTTACATTTTTCATCACAAACAATTAGAAATTTAGCTTTTCACAGTAGCTAAAATGAACCCTTTATCCTCATAAAAAAATGAATTTCTCCTGAGTCTTCCTGTGTTTCTTCCGAAGCTCTACAAAGACATGATTTTTTGTTTACGGAAATTCCAAGAAAACTGACGATGACTTGTTTAGATACCAAAACAATTTGCAATTGTATAGTACAACTCATGAGACACTATAAGAAAACTAATTTTCTTGATGTACACATTCCATTGACTAAAATAATTGCTGAGCCACAGCCACCATGACAAGTACAGTGTATGTGTAAATATTTCAGTCTTTCTAATATGACGTTATTGAAGGAAAATACTCACAGTAAATTGGTTAAAACTGAGAATTTCATGACATATGCTCATTTTATGTAAATAAATTATGACGGATGAATAATTATGAAAAATAATGGTGAAATCTCCTGAAGTATAATGGATAAACAATACTTTCTGAGGTTGTTTGATTGTTTAAACATATTGTGAACCTGGTTCCAGATACCAAACCAGGCTTTAACGACCTTTTGCCTTAATATTAAAAAATGCACCTGGGATTAATTAGCCTCTGTCAACTGAGATCTGAATCCTTTCTGGTAATGAATAATGTGCAAGCACTAAGTAAATACACATCAGTTGTTGTTTTATGATAAAATATAGGAAAGGTGTTTCGATGCAAGCTTCTCTTTTATACTATATTTTAAGTTGTGAATTGCAAAAAGTTCTTGGGATTCGTTGAGGGAACGCCACAAAATAATTATATAATTCCTGTTACTGACCTTCATTCACAAGATGTACGACACGACATCAGTCTAAATATAAAGTTTTTTTATGGGGACAGGGTGAGGGGTGGGGGTGTGTGTTGGTGAATCAGTTCATGAACTTTTAATTATAGAATCAGCTATGACAAAAATATGCCACATTTTGGAGAGTCTTTTCTCCTTAACAAGATACATGTACACAAAACTATTCACACACTATCTTTCGGACACTGCTGGTCTTGTGCCAGTATCTAGATAATTGCCAATTGTCTGCAATCAGAGTAATGGTCTGGCATGTTTAGATTTCTAGACAGAGATCTGACTAACGAATTTTCTTGGAATCTGTGAGAAGGTTGTTTGCGTGTCCATGACCAATGCATTTAATTTTCGTAACTATGAAGTAACCAGATCCAACTGGGTAATTTAACCATTGCTCACAAATGTACATATTTATTCCTACCTGAATTGCATTTCTTTTGTATCTTAATTAACGTATGCGCTATATTACCATGGGGATTTTATTTTTTCACTTTTACTTAATTTCTTCATTTCTCCTAGCGATGGTATACTGATTCCTGCATTTTTTTATTTTTAACATCATCACTATTTCATGAAATTCCAAAACATTAGCACAGGTCCGCCATCCACTGTCAGAAACAACCGCCATATCTCGCACGCCAACACGGCCCCCTTCCAGACAATAATATCCATCCTAGCATCTTTATCAAATTCACCAGGGATCCTTCCTGTGCTCTGGTTCCCCTCCTGTGGGGGGGATGGGGTTATAGGGAACGAAAGTTAACGGCAATTACCCTTTGCAAATGTCAGGATGAAAACACGAGCGCCAGACGCCACCAGTAAGTCTTTTGTTTCATCCTGCTCGCAATGGCTTCCCCCACAATGGCAACTCTGCCATAATCTTTAAATCCCCGTCTGTATCCCTCGAGTCTTTTTATGCATATTTTTCTTTGACTTTTCTGATGATTTCATTTTTCTCTCCTCACTCATGTCGTTTTTATTCCATTTCTACGTCATTTATTATCTTTGCTCTGGATAAAAAAAATTATGGTATTCTTTACACACATACATACATACATATATATTTATATAAACATAAAGTATAGATGAAATCTTCTTAGAAACACTTTCATATATATATATATATATATATATATATATATATATATATATATATATATATATATATATATATATATATATATATATACATATATATATATATATATATATATATATATATATATATATACATATATATATATATATATATATATATATATATATATATAATATATACAGTATATACAGTATATATATATATATATATATATATATATATATATATATATATATATATATATATATATATATATATATATATATATATATATATATATATATATATATATAATATATACTATATATATATATATATATATATATATATATATATATATATATATATATATATATATATATATATATATAATATATATGAAAGTGTTTCTAAGAAGATTTTATCTATACTAGTTGCCGACGGGATTCTGAATGACATCCTTGTCCGAGAACCTAAATAATAAATGAACTGCAAGAATTATAGGTCGAGCAAACTCTTCCCCCAATATATCATTTTTTATTGATAACACTTCCTCCCCTGACATTCTGTTAGCTTTAACTATTTCTTGTATATTTTTCCCCTTTAAGTCTCCCTCTTCCTTGGTTCACGGTACATTTAATGTATTTCTCTTCTTACTTAAACGTTTCCATCGTTTATTCAAGACTTTTCACTTCCGTGTAGATCTCTAATATGTCATTAATCATTAACTACCTTTGACTGACGGAATTTTTATACATCACAATATCCGCTTTCCTTGAATTCTGACATATGAGTAAACACTTTTTCATCTGATGTCTTATAGTCCCTCACGGCTTATTCCCTATATAACTGGACAAGAATTGTATTAATAAGTCCCCTAGTGTGTATTTTTTAACAATTATAATGAAATTGGTTTTGTTAATCATAAAATAAACTCTGTATACAACATATCGATTGCCATGAGACCCCTCCCGTTTGTGTTCATTGTTACAGACACAATCATTCCCCCGAAGATAGGCAGCGGTCCTAAACATTATTTTTATTACTTCATAAATGCGGAAGAGGAAAAAGGATATTTTTAGTAAATATTCATCATCATAATTTCTCTTGTTTCTATACTGTCTCCCAGAAAAATATAATTTGCGATAAGAAGGTTTACGATCACCTTTTCAAAACCAAACATAACGTGGCATATATAATTTCAAGCAATACTGGCACTAATTTTTTCCTACCTGATTAGACAGTTTTCTATAATAGTCCGTGAAAGTAATGTTAGCAACATGAAGCATATATATATATATATATATATATATATATATATATATATATATATATATATATATATATATATATATATATATATATATATATATATATATATATATATATATATATATATATATATATATATATATATATATGTGTGTGTGTGTGTGTGTGTGTGTGTGTGTGTGTGTGTGTGTGTGTCATTGATTCCAACATCTTTTTTTTTTGACAGAGGAAACGCAAGACTGATTATGTTTGCAGTAGAATTATACTGATAAATCTGAGTGTTTCGGTGACTTAAATCCCAATTCATGAGAAGTGCTTCTTCGTTATCTCAAATCCCTATAAAATAATCAACAAAATATGAATTCTTGACCATCGCGATTGACTTTTAAATGTTTGATATTTCCAGAGAGGTTTGCATATTGGATTAAGACAAATTCCCAGCCGACACTCTTGATATTACATGTGCTGCATTGTAAAAGTTATAGATAATTCCCACATTACAATATTGCAGAACGAAAGATGTCGATTTTAAAGGTTTAAAAGTCGCACAAAGTGGTAGAGGTAAGGGAAAGGTTTTTGTTACGCAGCACAATGGGAGTGAAAGCAAGCGTTCACGCTTATGATTAGAGGCCAAGCCTGGCTTCCACCTGCGCTAGGATCAGGAAGAACCAGGCAGATGATGCTGATAACCCTAAGGTAGATCCGTCAAGCGACTCAAAACTTCCATTCTCAGATCACAATGAAGTCGACCCAGCCATTAGCGGTACTTTAACCCGGGCCACCCATACTTTCAATTATAGACGATACCAGCTGAACTAGAACGAAAGCGAACACATGCTTGGAAAAAGCTACTGAACCACTAACAAAACAAACTCATTTCTCATATGTTTCTTACGTATATATACAAACCAAAATTACCCTCATTCTACTGCATCTGAAATTCAACAGAAATCTCAAATAACTAAAAGTAATATAAGAATGAATACACGTTGCCTTATTCTTCTCCTACTGAAAAACTTCCTAGATATATTTTATTCCGAAAATTTTAGCATTCCTCTGGTTTTAGAAAGCTGGTGAACTCGCTCCTATGAAATGACTGAATTTCGAAACTGCGTAATTTTTACCAGATAATGTCTTTATTTTCTGTTATCTTAAAACTAAAACTTTCAAGAATTCATTTTCGTTTAGATGTTCAATACATTCCTATTTTCAAAACACTATTCAATGATTTCCAAGAAAATAATGGCAAGAAATAAATGCGGTTTGTTGCTCATGATTCAAACACAGACAAAGACAAAATTAAACACGTTAATGTTGATCGTTCTTCGCTAATCACCAGACAATCATGGTAGATCGCATGTTAATTACGCCTTTAATATGGCTGTTTTCAGATCCAATATTTTCCTCACAGCTGCCTTGCATAACTACTCTACTGGGTTTCAGGCACTGTTAAGATCAACACCAAGTTCTGTAATAAAAAACAAGGAAAATGGGTTTTCTACAAGGTAAGGGATTCAGCACTGCCATCATCCATTCTCTTTTATCCGGATTTAGTGTGTACATGAACATATTAAGCCAGTCTCTCTCTCTCTCTCTCTCCCTCTCTCTCTCTCTCTCTCTCTCTCTCTGACTATGTTCTACTTTTTTTAAACTAACCCTTTAAATTCATTTAAGGTACATGACCTTCGTGTTATTTTTTTTAAATAAGCTTCAAGGCATCATCTATATAGAAATTATTTCATTATTGGAAACTAGGACAAGACTGCTCACAATGACATTTCCTCTCTCTCTTCTTATTTCTTTTTATTTTCCCTTTCCGAAATAAAACAATTAAGTCCGCTGACGTTAGGGAGAGATTCTTTCTCATCTGTTGTTGTCGACAAGGAGTAAAATGCCCTTCGCCGCATCTCAGACAGACGGGAAAAATCACGCGAAAGAAATGTTTGAGACGTGAACCCTCCAAGGGCTGAATCCCCCGAGAATGTGCCTCGTGCACTGAGCCTGATTTGGAAGCAAAGCTTTCAACTAGATACTTATAATGTTCTTGCACAGAGAGTACGAATGTTCTTTCTGTGGTAGTTTGTGTTACCTTCAATATACGTCGAAGTGGAGTTCTAATAATGGGAAATTTTAGGGGAGATCTCGGGACTTTGAAATAAAAAATATACATTTAGTGGATGTTAAGAACACATCCACGTATGAAAAAAATATTTTCATACGCAACCACACACCTACACACACACACACACATACGCACATGTGAACACACACACACACACCAGTGAGGGCACATCTAGAGTTTGAGCACCCTGAATAAAATCTTTTTAATGATCCTTATGATGGTAATCAAATCACGCATTTCAATTATATTTCTAACAATTTTTTTCAAGAAATAAGTTACAATTTCCCCTTATCTCTGGCACAATCAAAATCGAATTTAATTCAATGAAAAATCCACAGGAATGGCTAAAACCTTGATGAGGCTATTTTAATGATAATTACGTTATGTAGCCGTTGTCCTTTATAGCAAAATGAGTGTAATTTGTTATAGGCAAGTGAA
>NC_089750.1:56413861-56421361 GCF_040412425.1 Macrobrachium rosenbergii
CCTTTGTACACTCTCTATTTGTGCAATATCCTTTTGGTAGTGTGGGTACCATATTATATTGCAATATTCAAGTGGACTACGTACGTACGTTTTATAAAGCATAATCATGTGTTCAGCTTTTCTTGTTTTGAAGTGCCGGAACAACATTCCCATTTTTGCTTTGCATTTTGCCAATAGAATTGCTATTTGATCATTGCATAACATATTCCTATTCAACATCACACCAAGGTCTTTAACTGCTTCCTAGTTTGTGATTGTCTCATTATTAGGTCCTTTATATGCATACAGCATTCCTACTTTATCACCATAGTTCATTGATTCAAATTTATCAGAGTTAAATACCATCCTATTTATCTCTGCCCATTTATATATTTTGTTTAGGTCTCTTTGTAGCGAGTTCCTATCTTCATCACAAGCAATTTCTCTACTTATTCTTGTGTCATCTGCGAAACTTCTTACTACTGAGTCCTTAACATTACTGTCTATGTCTGCAATCATAATCAAAAACAGCAATGCAGCTAACACCGTACCTTGTGGTACACCGGATATTACCGTAGCTTCATCCGATTTCTCATCGTTTGCAATCACTATCTGTTTTCTTTTTTTGCAAAAATTCTTTTATCCATCTTCCTACTTTGTCAACAATGTTATGTTTTCTAATTTTTTTCGCTAATATATTATGATCTACCTTGTCAAAAGCTTTTGCAAAGTCTAGGTAAACCACATCTGTATCTTTTTCATTTATCATATTTTTATATATGCTTTCATGGTGGACTAACAGTTGGGTTTGTGTACTTTTTCCAGGTACAAACCATGCTGTCCTATATTGAACAATCTATTTTTCATTAAATGTTTCACTATATTTTTTTTATTACCCTTTCATATACTTTCATAATATGAGATGTCAGACTCACAGGCCTATAATTACTTGCCTCTAGTCTTGAACCACTTTTGAAAGTAGGAGTAATATATGCTAATTTATGCTCATCATAAATCTTGCCTGTATCTATAATTTGTCTTAATAGTATTGCTAGCGGCTTTGCGATTGAATGAACCACTTTCTTTAACAATATGGCAGGTACGCCATCTGGGCCTGCTGCTGATCCATTTTTAATTTCATTAATAGCCTGCACAATATCGGCTTCTGTAATATCTGTATCCGATAAGTATTCAATATTTTCATCTCTTATTTCTGTATCATTATCTTCATTGTCAATTCTAGAGAGAGAGAGAGAGAGAGAGAGAGAGAGAGAGAGAGAGAGAGAGAGAGAGAGAGAGAGAGAGAGAGATGGCTGTATTATAATTAGACCAAATGACAGGCACTGAGAGAGAGAGAGAGAGAGAGAGAGAGAGAGAGAGAGAGAGAGAGAGAGAGAGAGAGAGAGAGAGATGGCTGTATTATAATTAGACCAAATGCCAGGCACTGAGAGAGAGAGAGAGAGAGAGAGAGAGAGAGAGAGAGAGAGAGAGAGAGAGAGAGAGAGAGAGAGAGATGAGCTGTATTATAATTAGACCAAATGCCAGGCACTGAGAGAGAGAGAGAGAGAGAGAGAGAGAGAGAGAGAGAGAGAGAGAGAGAGAGAGAGAGAGAGAGAGAGAGAGACCAACCAAATGCCAGGCATTGAGAGAGATGGATGTATTATAATTAGACCAAATGCCAGGCACTGAGAGAGAGAGAGAGAGAGAGAGAGAGAGAGAGAGAGAGAGAGAGAGAGAGAGAGAGAGAGAGAGAGAGAGAGAGAGAGAGAGATGGCTGTATTATAATTAGACCAAATGCCAGGCACTGAGAGAGAGACAGAGAGAGAGAGATGGCTGTATTATAATTAGACCAAATGCCAGGCACTGAGAGAGAGAGAGAGAGAGAGAGAGAGAGAGAGAGAGAGAGAGAGAGAGAGAGAGAGAGAGAGAGAGAGAGAGAGAGAGAGATGGCTGTATTATAATTAGACCAAATGCCAGGCACTGAGAGAGAGAGAGAGAGAGAGAGAGAGAGAGAGAGAGAGAGAGAGAGAGAGAGAGAGAGAGAGATGGCTGTAGTATAATAAGACCAAATGCCAGGCATTGAGAGAGATGGATGTATTATAATTAGACCAAATGCAGGCACTGAGAGAGAGAGACAGAGAGAGAGAGAGAGAGAGATGGCTGTATTATAATTAGACCAAATGCCAGGCACTGAGAGAGAGAGAGAGAGACCTTACCTTACAGACCTTACAATTGTTCGGGTTGCCCCAGGTCCCCAGTGTGAGGTGCCTTTGATGTCTACCAGAGAGTTGCTAACGCATCTTCCCAGTCTTGGGATGGTCTGGGATGCATCTTAGATATTTGTCGAGCTTATTCTTAAACACATCTACGCTCACTCCTGTTATGTTCCTCAGATGAGCTGGTAGCGCATTGAATAGACGCTGCATTATCGATGCTGGTGCGTGGTGGATTAATGTCCTGTGTGCTTTCGTTAATTTTCCTGGTATAGTTTTTGGCACTATTAATCTACCTCTGCTTGCTCTTTTTGATAATTTTAGTTCCATGATGTTTTCGGTAATTCCTTCTATCTGTTTCCATGCTTGAATTACCATGTAGCGTTCTCTTCTCCTTTCAAGACTATATAAATTTAAGAATTGTAGTCTTTCCCAGTAGTCAAGGTCCTTAACTTCTTCTATTCTAGCTGTAAATGACCTTTGTACACTCTCTATTTGTGCAATATCCTTTTGGTAGTGTGGGTACCATATTATATTGCAATATTCAAGTGGACTACGTACGTACGTTTTATAAAGCATAATCATGTGTTCAGCTTTTCTTGTTTTGAAGTGCCGGAACAACATTCCCATTTTTGCTTTGCATTTTGCCAATAGAATTGCTATTTGATCATTGCATAACATATTCCTATTCAACATCACACCAAGGTCTTTAACTGCTTCCTTGTTTATGATTGTCTCATTATTAGGTCCTTTATATGCATATAGCATTCCTACTTTATCACCATAGTTCATTGATTCAAATTTATCAGAGTTAAATACCATCCTATTTACCTCTGCCCATTTATATATTTTGTTTAGGTCTCTTTGTAGCGAGTTCCTATCTTCATCACAAGCAATTTCTCTACTTATTCTTGTGTCATCTGCGAAACTTCTTACTACTGAGTCCTTAACATTACTGTCTATGTCTGCAATCATAATCACAAACAGCAATGCAGCTAACACCGTACCCTGTGGTACACCGGATATTACCGTAGCTTCATCCGATTTCTCATCGTTTGCAATCACTATCTGTTTTCTGTTTTGCAAAAATTCTTTTATCCATCTTCCTACTTTGTCAACAATGTTATGTTTTCTATTTTTTTTCGCTAATATATTATGATCTACCTTGTCAAAAGCTTTTGCAAAGTCTAGGTAAACCACATCTGTATCTTTTTCATTTATCATATTTTTATATATGCTTTCATGGTGGACTAACAGTTGGGTTTGTGTACTTTTTCCGGGTACAAAATCATGTTGTCCTATATTGAACAATCTATTTTTCATTAAATGTTTCATCATATTTTTTTTTCATTACCCTTTCATATACTTTCATAATATGAGATGTCAGACTCACAGGCCTATAATTACTTGCCTCTAGTCTTGAACCACTTTTTGAAAGTAGGAGTAATATATGCTAATTTATGCTCATCATAAATCTTGCCTGTATCTATACTTTGACTTAATATTATTGCTATCGGCTTTGCGATTGAATGAACCACTTTCTTTAACAATATGGCAGGTACTCCATCTGGTCCTGCTGCTGATCCATTTTTAATTTCATTAATAGCCTGCACAATATCGGCTTCTGTAATATCTATATCTGATAAGTATTCAGTATTTTCATCTCTTATTTCTGTATCATTATCTTCATTGTCAATTCTAGGTGTAAATTCACTCTTATATCTTTCTGCTAATATGTTACATATTTCCTTTTTTTCATTCGTTAATCGCCCTTCAATTCTTAGAGGGCCTATTTCTACTCTTATTTTATTCATCTTTTTGCATATGAATAAAAAAAATTTAGGGTTTTGCTTGATATTTTATAGTGTCATTTCTTCTAGGTTCCATTTTTCATTTTCTTTTGATTGTATAATCTTTTGTTCTGCATTTTCTATCTTACTTTTTAGAGAGAGAGAGAGAGAGAGAGAGAGAGAGAGAGAGAGAGAGAGAGAGAGAGAGAGAGAGATGGCTGTAGTATAATTTGACCAAATGCCAGGCACAGCGAGAGAGAGAGAGAGAGAGAGAGAGAGAGAGAGAGAGAGAGAGAGAGAGATGGACGTAGTGTAATTACACAAAATGCCAAGCACAGAGAGAGAGAGAGAGAGAGAGAGAGAGAGAGAGAGAGAGAGAGAGAGAGAGAGAGAGAGATGGCTGTATTATAATTAGACCAAATGCCAGGCACTGAGAGAGAGAGAGAGAGAGAGAGAGATGGCTGTAGTATAATAAGACCAAATGCCAGGCATTGAGAGAGATGGATGTATTATAATTAGACCAAATGCCAGGCACTGAGAGAGAGAGACAGAGAGAGAGAGAGAGAGATGGCTGTATTATAATTAGACCAAATGCCAGGCACTGAGAGAGAGAGAGAGACCTTACCTTACAGACCTTACAATTCGTTCAAGGTTGCTGTCCCCAGTGTGAGGTGCCTTTGATGTCTACTAGAGAGTTGCTAACGCATCTTCCGGTATATTTTGCATCTTCCAGTCTTGGATGGTCTGGGATGCATCTTAGATATTTGTCGAGCTTATTCTTAAACACATCTACGCTCACTCCTGTTATGTTCCTCAGATGAGCTGGTAGCGCATTGAATAGACGCTGCATTATCGATGCTGGTGCGTGGTGGATTAATGTCCTGTGTGCTTTCGTTAATTTTCCTGGTATAGTTTTTGGCACTATTAATCTACCTCTGCTTGCTCTTTTGATAATTTTAGTTCCATGATGTTTTCAGTAATTCCTTCTATCTGTTTCCATGCTTGAATTACCATGTAGCGTTCTCTTCTCCTTTCAAGACTATATAAATTTAAGAATTGTAGTCTTTCCCAGTAGTCAAGGTCCTTAACTTCTTCTATTCTAGCTGTAATGACCTTTGTACACTCTTTCTATTTGTGCAATATCCTTTTGGTAGTGTGGGTACCATATTATATTGCAATATTCAAGTGGACTACGAGATAATCATGTGTTCAGCTTTTCTTGTTTTGAAGTGCCGGAACAACATTCCCATTTTTGCTTTGCATTTTGCCAATAGAATTGCTATTTGATCATTGCATAACATATTCCTATTCAACATCACACCAAGGTCTTTAACTGCTTCCTTGTTTATGATTGTCTCATTATTAGGTCCTTTATATGCATATAGCATTCCTACTTTATCACCATAGTTCATTGATTCAAATTTATCAGAGTTAAATACCATCCTATTTACCTCTGCCCATTTATATATTTTGTTTAGGTCTCTTTGTAGAGTTCCTATCTTCATCACAAGCAATTTCTCTACTTATTCTTGTGTCATCTGCGAAACTTCTACTACTGAGTCCTTAACATTACTGTCTATGTCTGCAATCATAATCACAAACAGCAATGCAGCTAACACCGTACCCTGTGGTACACCGGATATTACCGTAGCTTCATCCGATTTCTCATCGTTTGCAATCACTATCTGTTTTCTGTTTTGCAAAAATTCTTTTATCCATCTTCCTACTTTGTCAACAATGTTATGTTTTCTATTTTTTCGCTAATATATTATGATCTACCTTGTCAAAAGCTTTTTGCAAAGTCTAGGTAAACCACATCTGTATCTTTTTCATTTATCATATTTTTATATATGCTTTCATGGTGGACTAACAGTTGGGTTTGTGTACTTTTTCCGGTACAAAATCATGTTGTCCTATATTGAACAATCTATTTTTCATTAAATGTTTCATTATATTTTTTTCATTACCCTTTTCATATACTTTCATAATATGAGATGTCAGACTCACAGGCCTATAATTACTTGCCTCTAGTCTTGAACCACTTTTGAAAGTAGGAGTAATATATGCTAATTTATGCTCATCATAAATCTTGCCTGTATCTATACTTTGTCTTAATAATATTGCTAGCGGCTTTTGATTGAACGAACCACTTTCTTTAACAATATGGCAGGTACTCCATCTGGTCCTGCTGCTGATCCATTTTTAATTTCATTAATAGCCTGCACAATATCGGCTTCTGTAATATCTATATCTGATAAGTATTCAGTATTTTCATCTCTTATTTCTGTATCATTATCTTCATTGTCAATTCTAGGTGTAAATTCACTCTTATATCTTTCTGCTAATATGTTACATATTTCCTTTTTTTCATTCGTTAATCGCCCTTCAATTCTTAGAGGGCCTATTTCTACTCTTATTTTATTCATCTTTTTGCATATGAATAAAAAATTTTAGGGTTTTGCTTGATATTTTATAGTGTCATTTCTTCTAGGTTCCATTTTTCATTTTCTTTTGATTGTATAATCTTTTGTTCTGCATTTTCTATCTTACTTTTTAGAGAGAGAGAGAGAGAGAGAGAGAGAGAGAGAGAGAGAGAGAGAGAGAGAGAGAGAGAGAGAGATGGCTGTAGTATAATTTGACCAAATGCCAGGCACAGCGAGAGAGAGAGAGAGAGAGAGAGAGAGAGAGAGGAGAGAGAGAGAGAGAGAGAGATGGACGTAATTACACAAAATGCCAAGCACAGAGAGAGAGAGAGAGAGAGAGAGAGAGAGAGAGAGAGAGAGAGAGAGAGAGAGAGAGAGAGAGAGAGATGGCTGTATTATAATTAGACCAAATGCCAGGCACTGAGAGAGAGAGAGAGAGAGAGAGAGAGAGAGAGAGAGAGAGAGAGAGAGAGAGAGAGAGAGATAATTAGACCAAATGCCAGGCACTGAGAGAGAGAGAGAGAGAGAGAGAGAGAGAGAGAGAGAGAGAGAGAGAGAGAGAGAGATGGCTGTGGTGTAATTTGACCAAATGCCAGGCAATGCGAGAGAGAGAGAGAGTTGGACGTAGTGTAATTACACAAAATGCCAAGCACAGAGAGAGAGAGAGAGAGAGAGAGAGAGAGAGAGAGAGAGAGAGAGAGAGAGAGAGAGAGAGAGAGATGGCTGTGGTGTAATTACACCAAATGCCAAGCACTGAGAGAGAGAGAGAGAGAGAGATGGCTGTGGTGTAATTACACCAAATGCCAAGCACTGAGAGAGAGAGAGAGAGATGGCTGTGGTGTAATTACACCAAATGCCAAGCACTGAGAGAGAGAGAGAGAGAGAGAGAGAGAGAGAGAGAGAGAGAGAGAGAGAGAGAGAGAGATGGCTGTATTATAATTAGACCAAATGCCAGGCACTGAGAGAGAGAGAGAGAGAGAGAGAGAGAGAGAGAGAGAGAGAGAGAGAGAGAGAGAGAGAGAGAGAGAGAGATGGTGTAGTATAACTTGACCTAATTTGAAAATGCCAGGCACAGCGAGAGAGAGAGAGAGAGAG
>NC_089750.1:56426361-56438861 GCF_040412425.1 Macrobrachium rosenbergii
TGCTATGTTTCATGGCTGGCCGGTTCTTTTGTCTGTTTCATGTACTGTCCGTGCATTGGTTTGTTGTGCCATTCCTCTGTTTTGTTGTTCATCCTCCTGTTTCTGTATATTTCTGGGTCTTCGTCTACTTTTATCAGTCCTTCTTCCCATGCACTCCTTAGCCACTCGCCTTCACTGGTTTTCAGATATTGCCCCAGTGCTCTGCTCTCGATGTTGACGCAGTCCTCTATGCTTAGTAGACCTCTCCCCCCTTCCTCTCGTGTTATGTATAGTCTGTCTGTATTTGCTCTTGGGTGCAGTGCTTTGTGTTTTGTCATGTGTTTTCTAGTTTTCTGGTCTATGCTGCGGAGTTCAGCCTTCGTCCACTCCACTACTCCTACGCTGTACCTGATTAAAGGTACTGTCCACATGTTTATGGCTTTAGTCATGTTTCCGGCATTGAGTTTTGACTTGAGTGTCGCCTTAAGTCTCTGCATATATTCTTTCTTGATCGTGTCCTTCATCTCTTGGTGTTTTATATCCTCTACTTCTATTATTCCCGGGTATTTGTATCCTGTCTCATCTATGTGCTTGATGCTATTCCCGTGTGGTAGCTTTATCGTTTCAGTACTTGTTACCTTGCCTTTTTGTATGTTGACCAAGGGGCATTTTCCTATTCCAAATTCCATCCTGATGTCCCCAGATACAATGCTTACAGACTGGATTAGGGTATCTATTTCCTTGATGCTCTTACCATACAGTTTGATGTCGTCCACGAACATCAGATGGTTAATTCTGTTGCCTCCTTTCTTGAGTTAGTATCAAGCATCCATCTTCTGTAGTACTTTTGTCATGGGAATCATGGCTACTACGCAAAGTAGTGGGGGCAGTGAGTCGCCTTGAGAGATTCCTCTCCTGATGTTAATCTCAGCTAGTCTTATCCCAGAGCTTGTACGTACTGTATTGCAGTTGCGCATTGTATTTTTAAGGAAGCTGATGGTGTTTTCCTCTGCCCCATATATTTTCAGGCATTCTATTAGCCACGTGTGCGGTACCATGTCGAAGGCTTTCAAGTAGTCAATCCATGCCATGCTTAGGTTGGTTCTCCCTCTCTTGCTATTCTTCATTACCATTTTGTCTATTAGGAGCTGGTCTTCTATTATTATTATTATTATTATTATTATTATTATTATTATTATTATTATTATTATTATTATTATTATTATTATTATTAACGTTGTCTTGGTGGTGTTACTGTTGCTGCTGCTGTTATTATCACTATTGCTTTTGAGAATACATTTTGAAAATCGTCCTTTCAAATATGCTAATATTAAAAAAATTACTTTTAACCATTCAAAAGCATAACTGGGATCATGATAAAGTAATGGAAAAGTTTTCATGAATAAAATGGTAAAGTTCACAGTTTGTAAACAATAACCTCAAAGTGGATGAGTATTGGAGAGAGAATTATGAAAGTAAAACTTTAGAGTTGATATTGCAGATACAATCAACGGAACTGGAAAATTTATAAAACATAGTAATCAAGATTTGATTATAAAGCAAATACCATAGAAGATAAATTGTATTTGTACTAATACAATCAAATCTCACATCACAAATACTTGTCTAAACAGAAGTTAGCAACCTTGTATATTATATTAGAATTCTCATTAAAATGCAAATGGTTAGCGAACACTCACTCAGACCGGAGGTTATTACCAGTCAAGCTATATTGCAGCTTTTCCATTCATAAATACTGTAATTAGCTGCAATAATACTACGGTTTTAGTTATATATATATATATATATATATATATATATATATATATATATATATATATATATATATATATATATATATACCAGTCAAAATATTGCAGCTTTTCCATTCATAAATACTGTAATTAGCTGCAATAATACTACGGTTTTAGTTATATATATATATATATATATATATATATATATATATATATATATATATATATATATATATATATATATATATATATATATATATATATATATATATATGTATGTATGTATGTATGTATGTATGTATGTGTATATATATATATATATACATATATATATATATATATATATATATATATATATATATATATATATATATATATATTCATATATCTTCTTCTTCTTCTTCTTTTTTAACGTGCTTTTATTCCCATTTTTGTATGGGGTAAGCACGATGCCTTCTTTTTGAAGGACTTTTTGATTTGGCTTTGGGGTAGACCTGTGGTCTCGATCGGCTGCCCTGACTGACATCGCTTAGACCCCGGTACGTATGTTTCATGTATCATACCCGACCCAACGCCCTTTCTTCCCAGCAGCGAGAAGTTATTGCGCGGGTATGGCGAGAGTTCGAGACGTGTGAGATGTTTGTTATGTTTTTAGAAGGTGTTGTAGTGGCTTTGTGTTGTGTGTGTATTTAGTCTGTAACATCCATTTGCTTTTTAAGCAAACCTATCCGTTGACTACATATATAATCCCGGGATGTCTACACGGATAGCAAAGTGTCTGCCTCTCTGATCAGTCGGCTGTGGTATATATATATATATATATATATATATATATATATATATATATATATATATATATATATATATATATATATATAGAGAGAGAGAGAGAGAGAGAGAGAGAGAGAGAGAGAGAGAGAGAGAGAGAGAGAGAGAGAGAGAGAGAGAGAGAGAGAGAGAGGAGTGTCGCCCAATTATCATCATGATTTTAACTCAATCATGTTTCAATAACAACACAGAGTTTCATAAAAGTGGTGACCCAACCTGTCGGTAGTGTTAATTCAGTCTTGTTAATTCAAACCTGGAAGGAAACGAAGGTCGAACGTCGAGTTGGCGCCCGAACTTTGTTTACATGTGGCAGTTTGGTGAAACTGATATCAAACCATTCTGGGGCCCGAAATCCCATAGGGTAGGTAAGTAACCGAGTATTTGTGAAACACTGCCAAAAGAATTGAAACGGACATATAAATTTTTTTTATATATCTCGGCAACGCAGGGTGAACCAGAAGAAAATGTTAGAGCCATGGTAAAATCTTATCTTGAATAAAAGCGTAATTATCGTGAAAATCTGTCGTAATTACCCGGTAATCGGAGATCAAGAGGAATCTCATTAATGCATGTAATTAGATGCTGCTCTTCGTGGTCTGCGGCTGGAATAGAACGGAAAGACTAAGTTTGTTTATGTAAAACGCGTATTGAAAAACTATAAATGTGAATAAGACAGCTTATACATAAGACTAAATGTCAAACGAAATGCTATTGCTGTTTGATTTAAAAAAAAGAAAATTAGAAAACGAGAAGTATGTAATTTTCATAAATTGGTCATTTTTTGTGATCTCAGCAGACCTGAGGTCAAAATTAATATTGAGAGTTAGATATGCTGTGATAGCTGTTCTATATTACAACTAAATAAAAGAAATACAAGAACTATTTTTTTTTAGTTTTTTCTTCCTTTCTTTAAATCTTCGGCTGAAAACCATTATGGCCAGAGTCAACAGACTATTAACCCAAAAAGGGCTAAACAGGGAAATCAGCCTGTAGAGAGAGACTTCTTACAGGGAAACGTGATAAATAAATAAATATGAGGGAACAGAAAATAAAACCGATACAACTGAATTCAGGAGACGTCAGCAAAACGCAGGAATGAATTTATTTCTTGCTTAAACGTTTGGGATCAGAAAATTCCACCGCCACTCTGGGTAATCTATTTCACATTAATTTTGAGCTGTAGCGTAGATAAGACTCCTAGCATCTTTTGAGCATCCTATCTCAGTTCTGATCTATTCAGATCTAATTAACACTTTATAGTAAATAAAATACTGATCTCATAAGCACCTACATCGGATCTCCAGCGATTTTTCATATTATATAATATATGATTACAATGTGAGTCATCTTTTTAAATCTGCAAAGCATCTGCATTATCTAGTGTTAGCACGGCATAATCCAAACGTCATATGTTTCTGTGAAGTGATTATGAATCAGTGGTCATTCACAAATATAACTCCCTTATTCTCTTCAGAAGGAAATCCCTCTTTTCTTTTAAGGGACTACAACAACTATGGTGATCTCCCATCTATGCCTCGGAGTTTAAACCACTGAAATCTTTGAGTTTATTCAGCCTCCATCTTTATACCGTTCATTTTTTTCTATATTCGAATTATATTACCCGTTGGTAACAGATATAACAGAATTTTCCTAGACATCATTGCTAGAATTCCATAAGGGTTAGCGTACGAATAAAAGTGCCACGGTCCGCCTTGTTCTAAAAATTGTATTACCTATTAGACCTCACATTCAAAATCAACATAAATCTACCCAGGAGACACACTCTTTGAAAAC
The DNA here is from genome assembly GCF_040412425.1 of Macrobrachium rosenbergii. NCBI lineage: Eukaryota > Metazoa > Arthropoda > Malacostraca > Decapoda > Palaemonidae > Macrobrachium > Macrobrachium rosenbergii. Next base: position 56,430,720 of record NC_089750.1, read on the forward strand.
AGTCATAATATTTATTCAAATAATGATTTAACACATTTTCTAACCCTGAAACTTCGGTTCATCTAAAATAAATTGGTAAATCAGTACGTACATGTAAACATAAGTTTACTTTGTGTCTGTAATTGAAAACACTCAAATTAAAGTAATATCACGGGAAAGTAATTTCGCTTCACAAAGAAAACGAGAAATTATTTCATTAAACATTTACGCTTAATCTTTCATATCTTTCAGGGAACGTGGGTGGGACGTTTGTGGTTTTGCTGTTTTTATACAATTATTCAAGCTCTAGATTTCAGCCACTGCTAATTTTCCGAAAAGGACGTGTTTTTTTTGGGGGGGTGGGGCAACAAACACAAACAAGAGTTGGCTTCATTCAAAGTTCATTTCCTTCTCCTCTACTCAATCACATTCAAGAAAAACATTGTCTCTCCCAGGTTCTGAGATTCTTCACTATGATTAGTTTTCTTTTTATGCACAACACCATTTTTTAGTATGAATACTTAAGAAAACTCATATTCTACTACAACTACAATAATATACATGATGCTACAATTCTTTTTTACATTACGAAAAATGAGGTATTGACAGCTACATTTATGACATAATCCATGGAATAGCTGAAATATAAAACAAAATATGTCCATGAACAAAGGACAGTAATGACTAATATAGTATCAGAGACAAAAATCCTAATTATCTAAGTACTAAAGAAATAATACTCAGGAGTAAGAATGGAAATGTACTGTAAAACATGGAGCGGGAGACTTTTCGAATAAGAAAGCATACAAGAAAGGGTGGCGTAATGACGTAATATGAAACGATGCACAGTAACAGACAATAAGATTGTTTATTGCAGAAAAATTTATGCAATTAATAATTCATATCTTGCTATCAATATTGAAATGTATTATTAGAGAAAATAAACGAAAACATCTAAAAAAAGAAACATCGATATCGAACAAAAGTGTACTGAAGAGAAGAAAGGAAAACACGGAGAGAGGGGAAAAAGAAAATGACTCAGAAGAAAAGGAAAGGAAGATAAAGATCCTTGTGGAGTTTGCATTGTTTAGGGAGCCATTGCGAGCAGAATGGAACAAAAGACTTATCGGTGGCTTCTGACGCTCTTGTTTTCTTCCTGACGTCTGCTAAAGGTAATTGCCGTTAACCCTCCCCCCACCCCTTTCCCATAACCATCTTCAGAGGGGAGAGATGATACAGAGAGGGGAATTATTTCATACAAATGCAGAGGTGAATATTGTTTGGGGAAGAGGTTCTGGTTGGCTAGTGAATTGCGATGCCTGTTTTTGACAGTAAATTGCAACTCTATACAAACGTTGAAGCTGAAGCCTTTCTTAAATAGAGGATTATGCAGAAAAAATCTTGCGTTGGCTGTGTATCTTTAATAACAGTCTAGAAAAAAAAAGGAATGCATAAAATGAAATCTAACTCAAGGCAAAGATATGAATTAGGTATCTGTGGGATATCTGAAATGAAAATACGGCGATACATATGCATGCGAGAGACAAATGTATATTGTGAGTTCTGTAGAATTTAAAATCTGATACCCACCTCAAGGAAATGAAATGGTCTTGAACCTGCAAATAATCTTCTCAAAGATTCTTTATATTTATCAATTTTTATCTAATTTCCCCTCATAATACTCAGTAATCGTTTATTTTAGGTAATGACATAAGCCTACATTCGCTGAAAGAACCATTAAGATATTTCTGAAGTTTTGAAAAGATAGAAATGTCAAGGGTCAGGAGAACCTCCAAGATTTAGTACAGACCATCAACCAATCTCATATAAAATTTTCAAAGTAACAGGACCAGCTGCAGAACACATCTTGTTACTATGCGGTTTCCTTTTAACATTTCGCTATCTTTCAATAAACAAACATCTTTCATGAAGACACCATTCATGAACTGAAATAACAGTAGTGTTTCTTCCTCTTCATTATTAAAAAGCACGTTTTTATATAGCTACTGCATGTCAGATGTTTCTAACCTGACCAGGTAATAACCTTAATTAACTACCGTCATATAGATGAATAGAACAATTTTTTATATGATTATAACATCAATAGTCCAAACAGTAATGTGCAGTCAAATGTACTGTAGCACTAGTTAAAAAGAAAGTAGGAAACTGTCGTTTAAGTTTTAGAGACAAATTACTGGGAAGGTAAGGTATGTTGCTTAGAAGTGGTTTTGACTATCTGAGTTTAAGTGCGCAGTCACTCACTCTCGTGTGTCCATATATAGATTTCCACACACAACAAATATATATATATATATATATATATATATATATATATATATATATATATATATATATATATATATACATATACATATATACATATATAATATATATATATATATATATATATATATATATATATATATATATATATATATATATATATATATATACGTATGTATATATATACATATACATATAAACACATGTATATATATAGTGTGCGTATATGTACGTATAAAATATATCCTATTTATTCATATAAAGGTATATATAAAACTACAATTAAATAAAATATAGACAATGGATCATTCTCCTCTCACAAGAAGAGAGGTAGAAACCCATTATTGTGAAGGCGGAAAGTAATCTTTGCATCTGATAATCTTCTTAGTAGCGGTTCTTGACATTAATAAATCTTCAGTAACATTAAGGCAGCCGTGATGAAAGAAACTACATAATCAATGGTTGTTGTAGTACATATTTTCGTTATGGTGTTGCGTAGTGAAACCATCGATATGATTTAATGTTCTCATTAAAACAGGGAATGTAATTAAATATCCTACCCTCAGTATCTTATGGAAAAAATAAAATCTAAAAACAAAATAAGAGGAATGGAAAAAATATACCCGTCTGTGAACAGACGTTAAACAGATATCAATACTACGGTTTCTTCTAAGATTCTCAGAACTCTACTAATGGCTGATGGTAGAGAAATAAAAACAATTAAAAATTCTATTAAAAATGAGATGCCTAACAATTATACTTTTCCAATTATTACCGAATGTCACTTGCTGTTTTTTGTTGTCTGTAAAAGAAAACTACTGAGATGGCTTTGTCTGTCCGTCCGCACTTTTTCTGTCCGCCCTCAGATCTTAAAAACTACTGAGGCTAGAAGGATGCAAATTGGGTGTTGATCATCCACCCTCCAATCATCAAACAGACCAAATTGCAGCCCTCTAGCCTCCTCAGTAGTTTTTTTTTTTATTTAAGGTTAAGGTTAGCCATGCATCGTGCGTCTGGCACCGCTATAGGTGCCAACATCACAAGCCACCACGGCAGCGGCTGAGAGTTTCATGGGCCGTGGCTGAGAGTTTCATGCAGCATTATACGTTGTACAGAAAACTCGATTGCGCCGAAGAAACTACGGCCCATTTGTTACTTGTTTTTCTTACACCTTCTACAATTCACTTTTGTTATTCACCCTTGTGGTTGTTCTACTCACCCTAGTTGTGACTGATATTTGTTATTGTCTCACCCTTTTCAATCTTGTAGCACGATTTTCCTTCCAACTTGAAATATCTTCGTTCAACTTGCCTTCAGTTGATTTAATTTATTTGGCTTCTTTTTCCCGTTTATCTGTCAGATACGGAGTTATAGTATATTCTTACATTTACTGTTCAACCCCCATGGTTTTTTTTTTTTTTTTTGAGGAATGAAAAAGTTTAATGTTTCTCTAATATAATTTTATGAACGGCAACATCAAGTTATTCTTGTTATCTTGAGTGTATATATATATATATATATATATATATATATATATATATATATATATATATATATATATATATATATATATATATAATATATATATATATATATATATATATATATATATATATATATATACATATATATATATATATATACATATATATATATATATATATATATATATATATATATATATATATATATATATATATATATATATATATATATATATATATATATATATATATATATATATATATATATATATATATATATATATATATATATATATATATATATATATATTTTTTTTTTTTTTTTTTTTTTGAGGAATGAAAAGTTTAATGTTTCTCTAATATAATTTTATGAACGGCAACATCAAGTTATTCTTGTTATCTTGAGTTTATATATATATATATAGTTTATATATATATATATATATATATATATATATATATATATATATATATATATATATATATATATAATATACATATACAGGTGTTTCAGAAATTAGAGCACCCCCCCTCCACAGAACAAATGGAAAGTTATGAAGTTTTCTGCTATAGCCTATCTCCAAGTACATTATTTTAAGTTTCTATTAAGCTATTTTTCACTTTACATTTCTTGTATTTTCAGACTGAATGATGGAGTTAGATACAGCCGTGGCTAACGACTTGGAGGAAATCAGATGGATTGACCGAATCCGGGCTGTAACCTTCAGAGAGGCCAGGGATGCTGGCGCATCCTTCATTTCACTTTCCTGGATAGCTAAATACATTAAAAGAGATGAATCCTTTGTTAAAAGAAACTGGAACAAAAATCCATATGACTGTCATCGCAAAAAGAGTGAGAATCTTGGAAGGCCTGAAGTCCTTTCTCAGGAGTCACAAGACATCATAGCTGAGGCAGTGGGTAGACCAAGAAAGTCTTTACGTAAATTGGCGCTTGAACTAGAAACAAAAAGGGGAAAGAAGAGAAATTATAGTCCTGTATATCGTGAGTTGAAAAAATCTGGTATCAAGCCATTTCATGTTATCAGCAAGCCCAATATCACTCAGCAACAGAGAGAAGACCGTGCATGGTTTTGTGGTTCATTTCTTAAAGATTGGGATGAAGCTGACTTTCTCCATGTTGCCACATCAGATGAATTCTTCATTTACACAGTCAGGAAGCCATATCATAAAAATTACATCATCTGGGCTGCAAAATTGGATGATATCAGCGATGACGTGTGCTATCACCAAGTTGTGAAATTTCCTGAATGTTTGGGAATTTTTCTCTGTTTCACAGCCAAACAGTTAATGTGGATCATCAAAGAAAAAGGACAGCCATGGAACTGCGAATACTTCAGAGAAACTGTGCTTACTGGTGGAGTATTTCCTTTCCTCAAAGATCCTGAAAATGTGTTATTTGTTGAAGAAGTCACATTTTTGCATGATAAGGCACCATGTTTCAAGGCTCTTCAGACACAGGAGCTGCTTCAAAACAGTGATATCGATTTCTTCTCGTCAAGTGAATTTCCAGGTAGCTCCCCTGACCTTAATGTGTGTGAAAACATTGGTAGTATCTTAAAGGATCGTGCTGAAGCACGCACAGTGAACTATGATGGTATACCAAGCCTCAACAACCTGCAAAGAGAAGTGACCAAAGTGCCCAGGGAAATGAAGTTTGAGTCTCAGCTTTTTTTGCGATTGCTGAAATCATACCCCTCAAGAATGCAGGCTGTGGTACAGGCAGATGGAGGCCACACAAAATATTAAATACTCAGAGAGAAACTTAAATAAATACCTGTTCTGAATTCATTTTGATTTTGTCCATATCAATTTTAGTTTATGCTGTAGAGGGGGCCTCTAATTTCAGAAACACCATGTGTGTGTGTGTATATGTGTATATGTATATATATATATATATATATATATATATATATATATATATATATATATATATATATATATATTTAATATATTTTATATATTTTATACATATACAATATATTTATATATAATATATATATATATATATATATATATATATATATATATATATATATATATATATATATATATATATATATATATATATATATATATATATAATATATATATATATAATATATATATATATATATATATATATATATATATATTGTTGTTTAACCAGTCTTTAAAATTTACAAAACTTTAAATTACTTTTATATTTCTTTCATAAACATCTTTATCATTTTCTGGAAAGCACCCACGAAGGAGTATAATCTTGTTTGGTTGAATCTCTCATTTTCATTATATTTTTCTGGTTATATCTACATAATTCTAATTACTGCGCTTATCTCTTTTGATTCTTATATTCGGTCGCAGTTTAATTATATAATTATTGAAACTTACTACATACTCACATATGAACGTTTATGGCACGCTGAATAACAATAAAAATATCGGTTTTTTTCCCTTACATATGTATACCTGCTCAAGGTAAGCAAATTTAATATAATAATAATAATAATAATAATAATAATAATAATAATAATAATAATAATAATAATAATAATAATAATAATAATAATAATAATAATATCTTTACCTCTTTCCATATGCACATCTGACCAGGCTGAACAATAACAAATAATGTAAATATTAATGCATATTTTTTTTGCATGTCAATAGCCTTCTTCTACACGCTAACTTCTCAGTAAACATTGTCACATTTCTATTTTTTCTTAAAAAATATAATTCAACAATCTGTTAAAAAATAACAATAAGCCGCGTTCGTTTATAAATTCTTATTTATGAAAGTCAATACGAGTTACTTGGTTTTGAAATAGCTGTGAAACACATGATTAAATACAATTTACATTATGTTATTTTACAGGAATATTTAATGACCTTGACGCACTTCATAACGTACCAACATATGAGAAAGACAAGAAACTTATACCTAATGCTAAGAAATAGAAGTTTTATTTCTTAGCATTAGTTATAAGGTTTGAATTTTCTTTAGAATACAGCAGCTATAACAAGGGTAATATTTCCGTAAATGATATTCTCTCTTCTTCCGTCTAATTCCTAATTTCCATAAGAGAACAATTACTTCACAAGACGCTGAAGGAGAGATGCTTTTTTCATCCCATGTCGTCGACAATAAGTAAAATACTCATTGCTTCACCTCAGGCAGATAAAGAATATGAAAATTAAAAATAAAATCCAAGATACAAACCCTCCAAGGACCGAAATTCAGAGGAACCTGCCTCCAGCAGGTCTTTCGCTCAAAATATACCTTAAAACATGATCATGTTTAAATCTTTTGCACGGGGAGTTAACTTGTTCGTTCATCTTTAAACTTTTTGAAAACGTATTTATAAGAATTTGTGGGAGTTTAAACTTAACGAATTGTGTGTTAAGCCGACTGGGGAATTTGACTTGAATTTACGTATTGTAAGACTTTCAAGACGCACTGGGTCTTTCAAATTAAAAAACCTTGTAATAAATTATGTTGTGAACATGAGTACACGGGTATAAAATTACTTTTTTATCCCTTCATATATCGCTGGTCGTTCGATTAGCAGAGTTAAGAAGTGTCGGGGCCTATACTCTCACAGTGATATCTAAACATCTTATACCTTGGTTTTATTCAGTACTTCATTTTCAGTTCCTCGTTGGGAGAGTCAGTAGAGTTGCCGCCTAGCACTCTGCTAGGCCCGAGTTCGCATCTCCGACCGGCCAATGAAGAATTAGAGGAATTTATTTCTGGTGATAGAAATTCATTTCTCGCTATAATGTGGTTCGGATTCCACAATAAGCTGTAGTTCCCGTTGCTAGGTAACCAATTGGTTCTTAGCCACGTAAAATAAAATCTAATCCTTCGGGCCAGCCCTAGGAGAGCTGTTAATCAGCTCAGTGGTCTGGTTAAACTAAGGTATACTTAACTTTTTTAGTACCTCATTTGATGTATTTTTCTAACACACAATGCTAAGAAAATAACTGCACTTTCCTTTTGACCTTTGCCTCAGGTCCACACGAAGCCACTTATACCCTTCAACACTTTGCCACACTTAACGTCTATATTTAATTTTAGGTATAGGTCGCGCTACCATAAGAACAAATTATTCTAAATTAACCAAACAAACCGATCCACAATGCACGATTTTCATTTAAACTAAAATGCAAAACAAGATCCAAGGCCCATGATTAAATTTCTGAAATTTCAATTGCATGATGTTTCCTAATTAGGGAAAATACCACTTAGGAAAATTACATACTTTCGTTCTGGGAAAAGGCGTATAATTGTTTCTTTGTAGTATTATATCATTATTGGGAAAAGTCAAAAGGGTCAGAGAATCAATTAACTCTCATGAGAGCCTCATATTTTTCTTTTAGCTTATTCAGAGAGCAACAC